>NC_074684.1:3405319-3497819 GCF_029448725.1 Salvelinus fontinalis
TGTCATCAGCAATCATTTCCACCGTTCTTAATGCGAAAGTGAAAATGTTGCCAAGCGCTAGCCAAGAAGAGGAATCGGGGCAATATACCCCAAATGAGCGCTAATGGCAGCCTCGCGGCTAGCTGAGCCTTTTCACGGCGTGTGTTCATCATTCACCCGGTGGGAAGCCTGACCACACTGGATATACATGGTTCCTATCTCACAAAGGAAAATTAGAAAGAACTTAGATTAATGTCATCAGAGGTGGCCAGCACTGTTGAAAAGATACCATCTTATGTCTCAAAAGAAGTTGCAAATAATTGTATTTTTCATATACAGTGCAGTGCCAATCCATCCTACTGAAAATAACTTCAAAAGCAGATCATCTTAAAATTGATACAGAAAGGCTTCCGTCAACAGTGATTTGTACGTATTGCACAGTTAATATTCCTTCCTTTACATATCTATCTTTAGCCGGTCTATTCTAAGGCATATGGTGGTGGGGAGGTGAGAGGGAGTGTGTGAGAACCCCTGCTGCCCCAGTGCGGTGCACTCTGAGGCAGATAAACGCTGGTGGGACAGAAGGACCTCCACCCCCGCTGAGAGCGGACCCTGTGGGGCACTGAACCACCGTGTGGGGGCTGTGATTTAACCGACCCCACGTTGAAACGTGGGTGGACAGCCAATAGTATGCCTGCCAAAATATGAAATCCCACCCACGCAACACCAGCTCTCCATCTCAGATAGTGTGACTCAATCAGCCTGCTGGCTTCTCTCCGTGTTTAGAGACGTCTCCTTTACTTTGCCTGACCCTCCATCTATCCCTCCCTCTCCATTGCTCCAGCCCCTGGACAACAGGCCCCAGAGGATGGCAAGAGTGAGGGAGGAAAGAGAGAAGGGGGGGATACACAGCCAGTCCACAGGGGAGTACATGCACAGAGTCATCCAATGGGTCCTGTACAATATGGCATCAGTCTCCCTCACAGCCCAGACAAAGTTCAGCACACTGTTGATTCTAGTCTACCGTAGACGTGGCTTTGACTATGGCCTGTCTCACGGTTCCTGGATGATGTGACTCCTCCTGGAGTACTACTCTTCTATTGTACTGCTGTTGACACACCCTGATCTGTTTCACCTGTCTTTGTGCTTGTCTCTACCCCCCTCCAGGTGTCGCCCATCTTCTCCATTAACCCCAGTGTATTTAAGCCTGTGTTCTCTGTTTGTCTGTTGCCAGTTAATTTTGTCCCTTGCTCCTGTCTTTTTCTATAGTTCCTGTTTTATAGTTTTCCCGGTTTTGACCATTCTGCCTGCACTGACCCTGCCTGCCGTTCTGTACCTTGTCACACCGCCCTAGATTATTGACCTCTGCCTGCCCTGAGACTGTCTGCCATTCTGTACCTTGTCACACCGCCCTGGATTATTGACCTCTGCCTGCCCTGAGACTGCCTGCCATTCTGTACCTTTTGACTCTGAGCTTTATTACTGACCTCTGCCTGCCCTTGACCTGTCGTTTTGCCTGCCCTTGTTCCAGTAATACACTTTTGTTAATTCGACACTGTCTGCATCTGGGTCTTCCCTAAAACGTAGAGTATTGTGAGTATTTATGGCAGCTACAGTATGTTCATGGAGATTAAGGATGGTAGAATGTTCATATTCTGGAATGCGGGGACTATTGTCTGTCTGTCTGTCTGTCTGTCTGTCTGTCTGTCTGTCTGTCTGTCTGTCTGTCTGTCTGTCTGTCTGTCTGTGGTTGCGTTTTAGAACAGTGTGTTTCTCCCCTGCCGTTTCCCCTGACTCCCACTAAGAGGATGATACTAAGGCAAACAGACACAATGTTCCAACACCCTCTGATTCTAGACACACACAAGTAAATTTTTCCCTTGCTGCCCTCCCTCCATCTCTCCATCCCTCTCTGTGCGCCTCCCCCATTCGTACATTGACATCACAACAAAATTCTGCATTCTAGCACAATCAGACAAAAAAAACACAAACATCCCCGTGGCCAACGTGCACGCACACAAGCACATTAATACAGGTCCTCAGCAATGGGGGGGGGGGGGGGGGTTATCATGACAGCCACGTGGCTAGTCATTAAAGCCCGAGTCATCCCACGTGCGCAAGAACGTGTGTGTGCGCGCGCCTTCCCCATACTCTCACTGTGATGACACTGTCATCAGCTGCCCACGGAGGAGCAACAGGACAGAAGAGCAATGGCTGGGAGTAAATACCATCACATCTACATGACAATAATATTACATATTATTTATACGATAGTGATTGGCAGATCCCGGGGCTGGGCTGTGATCAAATTAAGTTAGGCTTTACAGTCAGAGTAATGCTGATCATTCATCATCACTGAGGGAATAGAGCGATGTGATAGAGAGGACTAACTCAGTCAGAGAGTTTAAAAGAGAGAGGGAGAGAGACAGGGGAAAGAAAGAAAGAAAGAAAAAAAGAAAGAAAGAAAGAAAGAAAGAAAGAAAAATTGAGAATGACAGAAAAAAGATAAGGAGAGTGTGAAAGGGACAAGGCGAGAGAAGCGCGAGACTGATAGAGAGGGAGGGAGAGAGAAGTGAGAAGGAAGGAAAGAAAAAGAGAAAGGGAGCATAAAAGGATGGAGTGCAGCGTAGGCTCAGTATTCGACATGCACCATGACGCTTTCTCAGCTTCAAACACCAGGGGAAAGAGTTGCAGGTTCCGCCATACATCAAAGAGATCTCCAAAAACTCGCAGTCAAACCCAGACTAAACCCCTTTACCACACCTAAGCCCTCCGTTCCAACACACTATACACCTTTAGCATGGTTAAACCCTACATTCAAACACACTATTTCCAACCAAGTATTAAACCGTTAATTTGTGAGGCTCAAGACTGTCTTACTTAAGAACAATTTCTTATTTAAATCAAATCAAAGTTTATTTGTCACGTGCGCCGAATACAACAGGTGTAGTAGACCTCACAGTGAAATGCTTACTTAAAGGCTCTAACCAATAGTGTAAAAAAGGTATTAGGTGAACAATAGGTAGGTAAAGAAATAAAACAGTAAAAAGACAGGCTATATACAGTAGCGAGGCTACATACAGACACCGGTTAGTCAGGCTGATTGAGGTAGTATGTACATGTAGATATAGTTAAAGTGACTATGCATGTATGATGAACAGAGAGTAGCAGTAGCGTAAAAGAGGGGGTTGGCGGGTGGTGGGTGGGACACAATACAGATAGCCCGGTTAGCCAATGTGTGGAAGCACTGATTGGTCGGCCCAATTGAGGTAGTATGTACATGAATGTATGGTTAAAATGGCAATGCATATATGATAAACAGGGAGGGGGGGCATACAATGCAAATAGTCCGGGTAGCCATTTGATTACCTGTTCGGGAGTCTTATGGCTTGGGGGTAAAAACTGTTGAGAAGCCTTTTTGTCTTAGACTTGGCACTCCGCTTGCCATGCAGTAGTAGAGAGAACAGTCTATGACTGGGGTGGCTGGGGTCTTTGACAATTTTTAGGGCCTTCCTCTGACACCGCCTGGTGTAGAGGTCCTGGATGGCAGGCAGCTTAGCCCCAGGGATGTACTGGGCCGTACGCACTACCCTCTGTAGTGCATTGCGGTCAGAGGCCGAGCAGTTGCCGTACCAGGCAGTGATGCAACCGGTCAGGATGCTCTCGATGTTGCAGCTGTAGAACCCTTTGTGGATCTCAGGACCCATGCCAAATCTTTTTAGTTTCCTGAGGGGGAATAGGCTTTGTCGTGCCCTCTTCACGACTGTCTTGGTGTGTTTGGACCATGATAATTTGTTGTTGACACCAAGAAACTTGAAGCTCTCAACCTGCTCCACTACAGCCCCGTCGATGAGAATGGGGGCGTGCTCGGTTTTACAATATTTACAATGATGGCCGAACCCGAACGACGCTGGGCCAATCGTGCGCCACCCTATGGGACTCCCAATCACGGCCGGTTGTGATACAGCCTGGAATCTAACCACGGTCTGTAGTGATGACTCTAGGATAGAATCCATATTTCTCTGACAGATACTGTACTTCTACTTGGGGCCTGCAAGGATAAGAAAGATAACATGTTTTATGATAAGTGTTGTATTTTTAGCAGATTTGTTACATAAGGGGAACTCAGCTCTTGGCCTTCGGTTGGCATAGAGCTGCACAGAAACAATATAGCTAGGAGCAGGCTATAACGGCTTTGTCTAGCTAGCAAGGGTGGCTAGTGCCATTATTCGGCTAACTAGTCTTCTTGTGAGGCTATATCTGTTAATTTAGCTAATGTAGCAGCCAGAGAAACAAGCCACTGTAGCCATAGTAAGCATACAGTAACTAGCTACAGTAGATTATGTATGTGTGTGTGTGTGTGTGTGTGTGTGTGTGTGTGTGTGTGTGTGTGTGTGTGTGTGTGTGTGTGTGTGTGTGTGTGTGTGTGTGTGTGTATACTTTCACATACTGTACATTTAAAGGAAAAATAATTGAATATTTTAACCTCTTGGAAATAAGGGGCGCCATTTTCACTTCTGGATAAAATCGTGCCCAATTTAAACGGCCTCGTACTGTCCTAGATCATATGATATGCATATTATTATTACTATTGGATAGAAAACACTCTGAAGTTTCTAAAACTGTTTGAATTATATCTGTGAGTAAAACAGAACTTCCAGGAAGTGAAAATTCTGAAATGGGTCTCTGTGAATGGCATTGCCTATTCAATTGCCTTGTATTTATGGATCTGTATGCACTTCATACGCCTTCCACTAGATGTCAACAGGCAGTAGAACGTGGACTGAAGTCTCTAGCCTTCTCTGGAACCGGATGGGAGTCGTTGGAGTGAGAGGTCAGCCATATTGGTAGTACTTGGCTACGCACTTCGGTTTGTCATATCGTTTTCTGAAATGCGTCAGGTAGACACGAAGAAATGCTCCGTCTGGGACGTTATTGGATATATTTGTGGAAAAACATCCTAAAGATGGATTTTCAACTGAGTTTGACCAGTTTATTCAACTTTTATTATGACTTTTTGAATTTTTCGTTCATGCGTAAAATCTTCATGGACACGTGAGCTCCACCATGCTAGCCAAAGTTGCTAATTCGACAGAAGAAATGGACATTCTAAAACAAAACAACAATTTATTATGGAACTAGGATTCCTGGCACTGCATTCTGATAAAAGTTCATCAAAGGTAAGAGAATATTTATGATGTTATTTCGTATTTTTGTGGACTCTTTGGACTCCAACATGGTGGAGAATGGCTGAGCGCTGTCTCAGATTATTGCATGCTGTGCTTTGTACTAAAGTTATTTTTTTAAATCTAACACAGCGGTTGCATTAAGAACCAGTGTATCTTTAATTATATGTGCGACGTGTATTTTTCAGCAAAGTTTATGATGAGTTTTTCGGTTAGATTACGTCTAAAATTTCTCCTGACATTTTGGTGCCATTTGTGACCATGGCTGCATTGTAAAACCAAGATTTGTAGCTATAAATATGCACATTTTCGAACAAAACATAAATGTATTGTATAACATGATGTCATAAAACTGTCATCTGATGAAGTTGTTTAAAGGTTAGTGATTAATTCTATCTCTATTTGTGGGTTTTGTGAAAGCTATCTTTACAGTGAAAAAATGGCATTGTGTTTTGGGCTATTGTGGTGAGCTAACATAAATATATGTTGTGTTTTCGCTGTAAAACATTTAAAAAATTGGACATGTTGGCTGGATTCACAAGATAATTATCTTTCATTTGCTGTAAAACATGTATTTTTCATAATAGTTTTATAATGAGTATTTCTGTATTTCACGTTGCTCTCTGTAATTATTCTGGCTGTTTTGGTGCCATTTGTGACCATGGCTGCAATGTAAAACCCCGATTTGTAGCTATAAATATGCACATTTTCGAACAAAACATAAATGTATTGTATAACATGATGTCATAAGACTGTCATCTGATGAAGTTGTTCAAAGGTTAGTGATTAATTTTATCTCTATTTGTGGGTTTTGTGAAAGCTATCTTTGCGGTGAAAAAAATGGCTTTGTGTGTTGGGCTATTGTGGTGAGCTAACATAAATATATGTTGTGTTTTCGCTGTAAAACATTTTAAAAATCGGACATGTTGGCTGGATTCACAAGATGTTTATCTTTCATTTGCTGTATTGGACTTGTGATTTCATGAAATTATATGATATTAATGTACAGTATTTGGAAATACACTTGGAAAGTATTTGAAAATACTCAAATACACTGAGATTTGCGATGTGTCAATTTCGTGGCACATGATTCATGAACTACTATGCAAAACAACAGCTGATTCAGAACTTAAGAGTATTTAAATTATTATACAAAATTCTTGCCACAAACAGAATGTTACGTATATGGGGCATACAACCATCTCAGCTTTGCAGATTTTGCTATGAAGAGACAGAATCATTAGATCACTTATTTTGGTTTTGCAACTGCGTAAACTCAGCAAAAAAAGAAACAGCCCTTTTTCAGGACCCTGTCTTTCAAAGATTCACAGAGGCCTTTCTACTAACTTTGAAAAACACCAAAAGAAAGATGCCCATTGGTATCACTAACAGGCCCATCTGCGTGCACATGCCTTAGGCATGCTGCAAGGAGGCATGAGGACTCCAGATGTGGCCAGGGCAATAAATTGCCATGTCTATACTGTGAGACGCCTAAGACAGCGCTACAGGGAGACAGGACGGACAGCTGATCGTTCCTCGCAGTGGCAGACCACATGTAACAACACCTGCACAGGATCGGTACATCCGAACATCACACCTGCGGGACAGGTACAGGATGGCAACAACAACTGCCTGAGTTACACCAAGAACGCACAATCCCTCCATCAGTGCTCAGACTGTCCGCAATAGGCTGAGAGAGGCTGTACTGAGGGCTTGTAGGCCTGTTGTAAGGCAGGTCCTCACCAGACATCACCGGCAACAATGTCGCCTATGGGCACAAACCAGCCGTCGCTGGACCAGACAGGACTGGCAAAAAGTGCTCTTTACTGACGAGTCGCGGTTTTGTCTCACCAGGAGTGATGGCCGGATTCGCGTTTATCGTCGAAGGAATGAACGTTACACCGAGGCCTGTACTCTGGAGCGGGACCGATTTGTTGGTGGAGGGTCCGTCATGGTCTGGGGCGGTGTGTCACAGCATCATCGGACTGAGCTTGTTGTCATTGCAGGCAATCTCAACGCTGTGCGTTACAGGGAAGACATCCTCCTCCCTCATGTGATACCCTTCCTGCAGGCTCATCCTGACATTACATTTACATTTAAGTCATTTAGCAGACGCTCTTATCCAGAGCGACTTACAAATTGGAAAGTTCATACATATTCATCCTGGTCCCCCCGTGGGGAATGAACCCACAACCCTGGCGTTGCAAGCGCCATGCTCTACCAACTGAGCCACACGGGACACGGGACTCTTCCACCAAGGCACCTGCAAGTTCTGGTGGGAATGGCACTAGCCAAACTGACATGACCCTCCAGCATGACAATGCCACCAGCCAAACTGCTCATTTTGTGCGTGATTTCCTGCAGGACAGGAATGTTCGTGTTCTGCCATGACCAGCAAAGAGCCCGGATCTCAATCCCATTGAGCACGTTTAGGACCTGTTGGATCGGAGGGTGAGGGCTAGTGCCATTCCCACCAGAACTTGCAGGTGCCTTGGTGGAAGAGTGGGGTAACATCTCACAGGAAGAACTGGCAAATCTGGTGCAGTCCATGAGGAGATGAACTGCAGTACTTAATGCAGCTGGTGGCCACACCAGATACTGACTGTTACTTTTGATTTTGACCCCCCCCCCCCCCCCCCTTTGTTCAGGGACACATTAATCCATTTCTGTTAATCACATGTCTGTGGAACTTGTTCAGGTTATGTCTCAGTTGTTGAATCTTGTTATATTCATACAAATATTTACACATGTTAATTAAGTTTGCTGAAAATAAACGCAGTTGACAGTGAGAGGACGTTTCATTTTTTGATCAGTTTATGTCATAAGGCCTTAAATTGACAGCCAAGTTTTACCCTATCTGTAAGGGGTGCGTAACTGGTAGCAGTGAAGTCAGACGCAGGAGAGCAGAACTAGGTAATAGCCGGAGCAGATTAATTTCAAAACCAACGGCATAAAGAAGTAACCAACATGGGTAGAAAACCCAACGCGCACCAGTAAACATGTGCACAAGCACTTACAACAAACAATTCCACACAAAGACATGGGGAGAACAGAGGGTTAAATACACAACACGTAATGAGGGAAATGAGAACCAGGTGTGCAGGAAAAAGAGACAAAACAAATGGAAAATGAAAAATGGATTGACGATGGCTAGAAGACCGGTGACGCCAACCGCCGAATGCCGTCCGAACAAGGAGAGGAACCGATTTCGGTGGAAGTCGTGACAGTACCCCCCCCTTGACGCGCGGATCCAGCAGCGCGCCGACACCGGCCTCAAGGACGGCCCGGAGGGCGAACTGCAGGGCGACCCGGACGGAGACGGTGGAACTCCCGCAGCATTGAAGGTCCAACACGTCCCCTACTGAACCCAGCATCTCTCCTCTGGACCATACCCCTCCCAGTCCACGAGGTACTGAAAGGCCCCTCGCCCGACGCCTCGAATTCAGTATGGATCGAACGGAGTACGCCGGGGTCCCCTCGAGATCGAGGGGGCGGAGGAACCTCCCACACCTCAGACTCCTGGAGCGGGCCAACCACCACCGGCCTGAGGAGAGACACATGGAACGAGGGGTTAATACGGTAATTGGGGGGAAGCTGTAACCTGTATCTCACCTCGTTCAGTCTCCTCAGGACTTTAAATGGCCCCACAAACCGCGGACCCAGCTTCCGGCAGGGCAGGCGGAGAGGCAGGTTTCGGGTCGAGAGCCAGACCCAGGCCCCCGGTGCGAACACCGGGGCCTCACTGCGGTGACGGTCTGTGCTGGCTTTCTGGCGCAACGACACGCTGAAGTTGAACATGAGCGGCGTCCCATGTCTCCTCCGCGCGCCGGAACCAGTCGTCCACCGTAGGAGCCTCGGTCTGACTCTGATGCCAAGGAGACAGAACCGGCTGATACCCCAGTACGCACTGGAAGGGAGAGAGGTTAGCGGAGGAGTGGCGGAGCGAGTTCTGGGCCATCTCTGCCCAGGGCACAAATGCCGCCCACTCCCCCGGCCGGTTCTGGCAATAAGCCCTCAGAAACCTACCCACATCCTGGTTAACTCTCTCCACCTGCCCGTTACTCTCGGGGTGAAAACCCGAGGTAAGGCTGATCAAGACCCCCAGACATTCAATGAACGCCCTCCAGACCCTCGAAGTGAACTGGGGACCCCGATCAGACACTATATCCTCAGGCAACCCGTAGTGCCGGAAGACGTGCGAAAAAACAAGGCCTCCGCAGTCTGTAGGGCCGTAGGTAGACCGGGCAGAGGAAGGAGATGGCAGGACTTAGAGAAAGGATCCACAACAACCAGGATCGTGGTGTTTCCCTGTGATGGGGGAGATTGGTCAGGAAATTGATCGACAGGTGCGACCACGGCCGTTGTGGAACGGGTAAGGGGTGTAACTTACCTCTGGGCAGGTGCCTATGAGCCTTACACTGAGCGCACCCCGAGCAAGAGGAAACATAAACCCTCACGTCCTTGGCCAAAGTGGGCCACCAGTACTTCCCACTCAGCACACCGTCCGACCGATGCCTGGATGACCAGAGGAAGGTGACATGTGGGCCCAATAGATCAGCCGATCACGGACAGCAGACGGAACGTACAGACGCCCAGCGGGACACTGGAGGGGAGCGGCCTCTGCACGTAACGCCTGCTCAATGTCCGCGTCCAGTTCCCACACTACTGGTGCCACCAGGCAGGAGGCCCGGGAGTATGGTGGTGGGATCCATGGGCCGCTCCTCTGTGTCATACAGCCGGGACAGTGCGCCTGCCTTCACGTTCTGGGAACCTGGTCTGTAAGAAAGTGTGAAAACAAAACGGGTGAAAAACATGGCCCACCTTGCCTGGCGAGGGTTCAGTCTCCTCGCTACCCAGATGTACTCCAGATTGCGGTGGTCAGTCCAGATGAGAAAAGGGTGTTTAACCCCCTCAAGCCAATGTCCCACGCCTTCAGAGCCTTGACGACAGCCAACAGCTCCCGGTCCCCCACGTCATAGTTTCGCTCCGCCGGGCTGAGCAGCCTCGAGAAGAAGGCACAGGGGCGGAGAATTGGTGGCGTACCCGAGCGCTGAGAGAGCACGGCTCCTATCCCAGCCTCGGACGCGTCCACCTCCACTATGAACGCCAAAGAGGGATCCGGATGGGGCCGAGGTAAACAGAGCCCTCAGGTGACCAAAAGCCCTGTCCGCCTCAGCCGACCACTGCAAACGTACTTGTCGCAACCTTCAGCAGTGAGGTAATGGGAGTCGCTACCTGACCAAAACCCCGGATAAACCTCCTGTAATAATTGGAAAACCCTAGAAACCGCTGCACCTCCTTTACCGTGGTGGGAGTCGGCCAATTCCGCACGGCTGAAATGTGGTCACTCTCCATCTTTATCCCTGAGGTGGAAATGCGGTACCCTAGGAAGGAGACGGACTGTTGGAAGAACAGACATTTCTCAGCCTTGACGTACAGGTCATTTCCACCTCAGGGGTGGAGATTGAGAGTGCACAATGTCTTCTACTCCGTCTTGTAATTAATCCACACATAAAACGGCCAACCGAATCATTTCTAGTCATCTCTCCTCCTTCCAGGCTTTTTCATCTTTGAACTTATATGGTGATCGCATCTAAACTTTCATTGTAGTACCACGACAACCGGCAACAAAGTCTTTCAATCACCGACGTGGGTATAACCAATGAGGAGATGGCACGTGGGTACCTGCTTCTATAAACCAATGAGAAGATGGAAGAGGCAGGACTTGGGGAGCGATCTGCGTCAGAAATAGGAATGATATCTATTTTAGCCCTTGGCTCGTTGGCGCGCGCGAGGAGTGTGGGTGCAATAATTGAATAACATGGATTTCTACATTTATTTTGCGACGCTCGCGCACGCGACGTGTCCGGTCTGGTCAGCATGTTATTGACATACACAAAATTGTCAAAATTGGTGAAGTGAAATGAAATAAAGAACTTGTTTAAATTATTTATTTTTTAAGTGAAACTAAAAAGTGGTGGGTGCATATGTATCCACCACCCTTTGCTATGAAGCCCCTAAATAAGAGCTGGTGCAACCAGTCACATAATTAGTTAAATAAAGTCCATCTGTGTGCAATCTAAGCGTCACATGATCTGTCACATGATCTCAGTACATACTCACCTGTTCTGAAAGGCCCCAGAGTCTGCAACACCACCAAGCAAGCAGCACCATGAAGACCAAGGAGCTCTCCAAACAGGTCAGGGACAAAGTTGTGGAGATGTTCAGATCAGGGTTGGGTTATAAAAAAATATCCGAAACTTTGAACATCCCACGGGGCACCATTGAATCCATTATAAAAAAAATGGAAATAATATGGCACCACAACAAACCTGCCAAGAGAGGGCCGCCAACCAAAACTCACAGACCAGGCAAGGAGGGCATTAACCAGAGAGGCAACAAAGAGACCAAAGATAACCCTGAAGGAGCTGCAAAGCTCCACAGCGGAGATCGGAGTATCTGTCCATAGGACCACCCAGCTCCACAGAGCTGGGCTTTACGGAAGAGGGGACAGAAAAAAGCCATTGCTTAAAGAAAAAAATAAGCAAACATGCTTGGTGTTTGCCAAAAGGCATGTGGGAGACTCCCCAAACATATGGAAGAAGGTAGTCTGGTCAGATGAGACTAAAATTTTAATTTGGCAATCATGGAAAACACTATGTCTGGCACAAACCCAACACCTCTCATCACCCCGAGAATATCATCACCACAGTGAAGCATGGTGGTGGCAGCATCATGCTGTGGGGATGATTTTCATTGGCAGGGACTGGGAAACTGGTCAGAATTGAAGGAATGATGGATGGTGCTTAATACAGGGAAATTCTTGAGGGAAACCTGTTTTAGTTGTCCAGAGATTTGAGACTGGGACAGAGGTTCACCTTCCAGCAGGACAACGACCCTAAGCATACTGCTAAAGCAACACTTGAGTGGTTTAAGGGGAAACATTTAATATCTTGGAATGGTCAAAGCCCAGACCTCAATCCAATTGAGAATCTGTGGTATGACTCAAAGATTGCGCAAGTCACTGTATGTGATGCATCTAGGCCAGGGTTGTTAAATCTAGGTCATGGAGGTCCAAAACACTTCTGGTTTTCACCCTCTCCTTCTAATTAGGGACTTATTCAAACTTGGGACACCAGGTGAGTGCAATTAACTACCAGGTAGAAAGAAAAACCAAAAGCTACTGTAGTGTACTGTAAGCAGTAGGCACTCCAACTGACTGACTGCTGGCTTTCCAGGAGCAGCAGGCTAGAAATGTGCGGCGTGGCTGGGGAGCTGGCACCCTCCCCACACAGACATATGCACACAAATGTACACATGCATAGCCTCTGGCCTTGTCAACCTCTAGATATTTTAATACAGTGCATCAGGAAGGAAAGACAGATAGCAAGAATGTGGAAAAGAGTGGAAGAGGAAGAGAGAGAATGACAATTAAAGGTAGATAAAGTGATTCAGACAAGAGCATTGAGAGGCAAAGGAAGTGGAAGATGGAAAAGAGAAAGAGTGAGAGAGTGAGAGATGCTTTTAGCGCTGAGGGCCCGTAGAGAGCCAAAGGTCAGATGAATGGCACTGCATTAGGTGAGGGATCAAAAAACCCCTGTGGTTAACAACATCCCCTGAGCCAATCCCCTCACAGCCAACACACTGACAGGGTCAGGGAGTCAGGTCCCATGTCATCACATCACTCTCAGAGATGGAGCCTACCAATGCAACCTGCATGCGACTATCTCAACCTGCACATGATTGTTGTACTAGCATTTCAGACAGATCCAACTGTCACTCTAAAGCCTGTTGTTAGTGCCTTGTCGTGTCATCACATTACTCTCAGGGATGGGGACAGCCAGGGATGTAGAGGTAGAAAAATATATGTTAACATTTCCGAAATGACAGGAGTAGTAGATTGTGTGTGTTTGAGTGTCACGCACGCTGACACTCCAACACACACACAAACACTCACTTCATCATTTGCTCGCACACGCATAATATGCACACACCTTTATACTGACTCTACACACACGCACACCCACTCACATACAATCGTCATATACTGTACGCTGCTGCTACTCTGTTTATCATACATCCGGATTCCTAGTCACCTTAACCCTACACATACTGTATCTAAATCAAATCAAATCAAATTGTATTTGTCACATACAAAAATGTGCCCACTACACATACACATACACATCTACCTCTATCACTCCAGTATCCCTGCACATTGTAAATATGGTACCAGAATTGATTGACCCTGTGTTTTTGTTCTACCTTATATATTATTTTTCTAGTATTACATGGTTATTGATGACTGCATTGTTGGGTTTAGAGCTTGCAAGAAAGGCCTTTCACAAAACGTAAAACTTTTCTATTTCTATTTATTGAACATAATAGGTGGGTGTTAATGCTATTCGTGAAATTAAAGGTGGGTAAGCTGTGTTTACTCTATCACTGGAGCCAACCACAACCTGGTTAATGCAGATGACTGGCACTAGCATTTAAAACAGATCCCAGCCTCTACTGTACCTGTCACTCTAATCTGAACTTTTAAACTCCAAGACGATGACATTATGATATGACATTTGATTCGATGTGACATTTATATAATACAATTATGGCATTATGATTAAGAATGTTTAGCATGAATTCCAAATCTGCCATGGGGGTTTTTCAATCTACGAGTCACACAAACACCCTTTTGTAGGAATTTTTATTTTGGTAAATTGAACACTGTCCCTATTCAAGAACTCTTTCTCCCCTCTACTTTAATACTTTTTTCAAATAGGGGGGTCAGTACACACACTGGCTCTGCCTTTCACTCATCAAGCTCAAACTAGCCCATCATAATGACACTCGCTTCCCTCCCTTTCTCTGGCATTAGCTAATCCCCTCCACCATGGAGGCGGGAGGTAATTGGAGGGAGACAGGGAGAGATCCTCAGATATGTGCCCACTAAGGTTGCCTCGCCGGGGGCATCCATCGACTGCAGCAGGCAGCCCTGGAAGGATTTCTTTGAAGTGTGGGGGCGATAAGATGGATCTATGGGCCCTGAGCAACCTTTGATGGAAAGACCCACTGGCTGAATGACAGACACTCTGTCAGCCTCTCTGCAGCCTCCAGCCTCCCGGCGGCCTGTCACCCCCTAAATGTAATGAAGTTTACGTGTGTGTGTGTGTGTATGTCTCTACATTGCTCGTTTCTGTGTGCGTGTGCCTGCCTCCATGTGTTCAACCTGTGTGTGTGCGCGTGTGTTTGCAGTGTGTACCTGCATGTCTCCCCTCTCAGTGTCCAAATGAGGCCTGTATTTACAGTGAGGAGCCAGTCAAGTGTGTGCTGCCGTCTGTTGACTATAATTAGTGCACAGGTAGGTGACCTCGCAGGGACCAGGTAGCCTGGCTTGGCCTGCACAGGGACACAGCACAGCACACAGCCCAGTCTGGTTTCTCCCTCACCTGGCCAACACACATACACAACCAACACCCAAACACTACCATCTGCAGTGGCAGGGGGAAGGAGAGGCGTGTTGATCAAAAGCAGTAGAGGAGGAGTAGAGGAGGGAGGGTGGGAGAGAGAGAGCAAAAAGAGAAGAGAAGAGAGAGAAAGACTGACAAAACAGAAGGGTAAGCAAACAGACCGAAACACAGTGGGTAAACTCCATTTCAATTTCTCTAAGATAACTCAGACGTAGAATTCCTCATTGGGAGTGCAATGCACCACAGATTCTGGACCACATACTCTGGTTACCATGGCCACATCATGCCACTTCAGTCCTGACTGGGGATTAATCTACTCCAGGGTTTCCACGTAGCCAGTCTGATCCACAGTACCCACCATTTATATTATATTCATCTATTCCTTGTCTGCCTGTTAGGCCTCTATCGGGTCATCAAGATTTTTTCATTATCCAATAACGTTGGTTGCGGAGTTAAAAGAGAGACAAAGTGGCTGGCGGACGGGGAAGGGGGCATCGTTTTCTGAATAAAGACAAAGTTTAATCCCTTGCTAAAACTTTTCCATTAGCGAACCGTTGAATCACGTGCCCTTCTTCCTAAGCAGAATAACACAAACGCGCACATGCATACACAGACACACACACACACACACACACACACACACACACACACACACACACACACACACACACACACACACACACACACACACAGCCATGAATCCAGGCAGGACAGGGGTTCAGCAGCAGAGAGATAAAGAGTTATAGAGAAGAGGTAATTGTACCTACAGTACATTATTTAATAGGATCTGGAATGACATTGCAAACAGATGATTTCTATGACAACCTATTTTATTGTTCAAAAGCCATCCTGCAGAGCCCGTCATGGCTAAGAGACTTTGGGTTGAAAAGCACTGTGAAATATACACTGTGAAATATACACCACCTCCATCTAGTGAGATTACAAAAGGGTATAGCAGCTTTACAGGTGTTAAAAAAGCCTTTCAGTACAATGACATTGACTGTACTCACAGTCCTTCCTAATATTGAGTTGCGTGACCCCCCCCCCCCCTACAAGATGTTGAGAGCGTAACACAGGGCCGCTGGCCAATGTTGACTCCAATGCTTCCCACAGTCGTGTCAAGTTGAAAGGATGTCCTTTGGGTGGTGGATCATTCTTGATACACACGGAAAACTGCTGAGCGAGAAAAGCCCAGCAGCATTGCAGTTCTGACATTTTTTTTTACCCGTTCAAAGACGCTTAAATCTTTTGTCTTGCCCATTAACCCTCTGGAAGGCACACAAACACAATCCATGTCTCATTTGACTCAAGGCTTAAAAATCCTTCTTTAAGCTGTCTCCTTCCCTTCATCTAAGAATTTGGACAAATTCAATTGGAGTGTATTACATTTTTTTTAAAGTTTAGTATTTGGTCCCATATTACTAGCTCACAATCAAGCTTGTGACTCTACAAACTCATTGGATGCATTTGCAGTTTGTTTTGGTTGCGTTTCAGACAGGGTTGGGTGGGTTACTTTCTAAATGCAATCCGTTATAGTTCCTAGTTACCTGTCTAAAATGGTAATCAGTAAAGCCATTTTTGGATTACCCACTACTAACTGTCATAATCTCCTCAATTTCAGTTACTTTAGATTACATTCCCTTTAAGAGCCTTTTGTAAATATTACCAGTTGAACGAAATCTACAGTGGCTTGCAAAAGTATTCACCCCCTTGGCATTTTTCCTATTTTGTTGCCTTACAACCTGGAATTAAAATGGATTTTGGGAGGTTTGTATCATTTGATTTACACAACATTCCTACCACTTTGAAGATGCAAAATATTTTTTCTTGTGAAACAAACAGGAAGACGAAAAAACTTGAGAGTGCATAACTATTCACCCACCCCCAAAGTCAATACTTTGTAGAGCCATCTTTTTCAGCAAGTACAGTTGCAAGTCTCTTGTGGCATGTCTCTATAAACTTGGCACATCTAGCCACTGGATTTTTTTGCCCATTGATGGTCAAAAGGTTCAATTTGTCTCATCTGACCAGAGAACTTTCTTCCATATGTTTGGGGGAGTCTCCCACATGCCTTTTGGCAAACACCTAACGTGTTTTCTTATTTTTTTCTTTAAGCAATGGCTTTTTTCTGGCCACTGTTCCGTAAAGCCCAGCTCTGTGGAGTGTCCTGCTTAAAATGGTCCTATGGACAGATACTCCAATCTCCGCTGTGGAGCTTTGCAGCTCCTTCAAGGTTATCTTTGGTCTCTTTGTTGCCTCTCTGATTAATGCCCTCCTTGCCTGGTCCGTGAGTTTTGGTGGCCGGCCCGCTCTTGGCAGGTTTGTTGTGGTGCCATAATCTTTCCATTTTTTATTAATGGATTTAATGTTGCTCCGTGGGATGTTCAAAGTTTTGTATATTTTTTTATAACCCAACCCTGATCTGTACTTCTCCACAACTTTGTCCCTGACCTGTTTGAAAATCTACTTGGTCTTCATAGTGCTGCTTGCTTGGTGGTGCCCCTTGCTTAGTGGTGTTGCAGACTCTGGGGCCTTTCAGAACAGGTGTATATGTACTGAGATCATGTGACAGATCATGTGACACTTAGATTGCACACAGGTGGGCTTATTTAACTAATTATGTGACTTCTGAAGGTAATTGGTTGCACCAGATCTTATTTAGGGGCTTCATAGCGAGAAAAAAAAAAAATATATATTTTATTTTCATTTCACTTAACCAATTTGGACTATTTTGTGCATGTCCATTACATGAAATCCAAATAGAAATCAATTTAAATGACAATGTTTAATGCAACAAATAGGAAAAACGCCCAGGGGGGTGAATACTTATGCAAGGCACTGCATATACAGTCCCAGTCAAAGGTTTGGACACACCTACTCATTGAAGGGTTTTTATTTATTTTTTCTATTGTCTACATTGTAGAATGATAGTGAAGACATCAAAATAACACATATGGAATCATGTAGTAACCAAAAATGTGTGAAACAAATCAAAATATATTTTATTTTTCAGATTCTTCACCCTTTGCCTTGGGTCATTGTCATTTTGAAAACAAATTATAGTCCCATTAAGCGCAAAAAGATGGGATGCCATATCACTGCAGAATGCTGTGGTAGCCATGCTGGTTAAGTGTGCATTGAATTGTTTTTAAATCACAGACAGTGCCACCAGCAAAGCACCCCCACACCATCACACCTCCTCTGCCATGTTTCACAGTGGGAACCACACATGCGGAGATCATCTGTTCATCTACTCTGCGTCTCAAAAAAATCTCAAATTTGCACTCATCAGACCAAAGGACATTTTTCCACCAGTCTAATGCACATTGCTCGTGTTTCAAAGCAAGTATTTTCTTCTTGTTGCCCTTCAGTAGTGGCATTTCGACCATGAAGGCCTGATTTACGCAGTTTTCGCTGAACAGTTGATGTGGAGATGTGTCTGTTACTTGAACTCACTGAAGCATTTATTTGGGCTGCAATTTCTGAGGCTGGGAACTCTAATGAACTTAACCTCTGCAGCAGTGGGTCTTCCTTTCCTGTGGCCGTCCTCATGAGAGCCAGTTTTATTATAGAGCGTGATGGTTTTTGCGACTGCACTTGAAGAAACAGTAAAAGTTCTTGAAATTTTCCAGATTAACATAACTTCATGTCTTAAAGTAATAATGGACTGTTGTTTCTCTTTGCTTATTTGAGCTGTTCTTGTCATAAAACAGACTTGGTCTTTTACCAAATAGGGCTATCTTCTGTATACCTCCCCTACCTTGTCACAACACAACTGATGGGCTCAAATGCATTAAGGAAAGAAATTCCACAAATTACCTTTAACAAGGCACACCTGTTGATTGAAATGCATTCCAGGTGACTAACTTATGGATGAGAGAATGCCAAGAGTGTGCAAAGCTGTCATCAAGGCAAAGGGTGGCTACTTTGAAGAATCTCAAATATTAAATATATTTTGATTTGTTTAACACTTTTTCGGTTATAACATGACTCCATATGTGTTATTTCATAGCGTTGATGTCTTCACTATTATACAACAATGTAGAAAATAGTCAGAATAAAGAAAAACTTGAATGAACAGCAGTGACTCGTACTGTATACAGTTGAAGTCGGAAGTTTACACTTAGGCTGGAGTCATTAAAACTCGTTTTTCAACCACTCCACAAATTTCTTGTTGACAAACTATAGTTTTGGCAGGTCGGTTAGGACATCTACTTTGTGCATGACACAAGTGATTTTTCCAACAATTGTTTACAGACAGATTATTTCACTTATAATTCACTGTATCACAATTCCAGTGGATCAGAAGTTTACATACACTAAGTTGACTGTGCCTTTAAACAGCTTGGAAAAGGCTAGAAAATGATTTCATGGCTTTAGAAGCTTCTGATAGGTTAATTGACATCATTTGAGTCAATTGGAGGTGTACCTGTGGATGTATTTCAAGGCCTACCTTCAAACTCAGTGCCTCTTTGCTTGACATCATGGGACAATCAAAAGAAGTCTGGTTCATCCTTGAGAGCAATTTCCAAATGCCTGAAGGTACCACGTTCATCAGTACAAACAATGGTACGCAAGTATAAACACCATGGGACCCCGCAGCCGTCATACAGCTCAGGAAGGAGACGCGGCCTGTCTCCTAGAGATGAATGTACTTTGAAAAGTGCAAATCAATCCCAGAACAACAGCAAAGGACCTTGTAAAGATGCTGGAGGAAACAGGTACAAAAGTATCTATATCCACAGTAAAACTAGTCCTATATCGACATAACCTCAATTGCCGCTCAGCAAGGAAGAAGCCACTGCTCCAAAACCGCCATAAAAAAATACAGACTAAAGTTTGCAACTGCACATGGGAACAAAGATGGTACTTTTTCGAGAAATGTCCTCTGCTCTGATGAAACAAAAATAGAAGTGTTTGACCATAATGACCATCGTTATGTTTGGAGGAAAAAGGTGGAGGCTTCAAGCCGAAGAAACCCATCCCAACCGTGAAGCACGGGGGTGGCAGCATCATGTTGTCGGGGTGCTTTGCTGCAGGAGGGACTGGTGCACTTCACAAAATAGATGGCTTCATGAGGCAGGAAAATTTGGTGGCTATATTGAAGCAACATCTCAAGACATCGGTCAGGAAGTTAAAGTTTGGTCGCAAATAGGTCTTCCAAATGGACAATGACCCCAATCATACTTCCAAAGTTGTGGCAAAATGGACAACAAAGTCAAGGTATTGGAGTGGCCATCACAAAGCCCTGACCTCAATCACATAGAAAATGTGTGGGCAGAACTTAAAAAGCATGTGCGAGCAAGGAGGCCTACAAACCTGACTCAGTTACACCAGCTCTGTCGGGAGGAATGGGCCAAAATTCACCCAAATTATTGTGGAAAGCTTGTTGAAGGCTACCCGAAACATTTGTTAAACAATTTAAAGGCAATGCTACCAAATACGAATTGATGTATGTCAACTTC
Source organism: Salvelinus fontinalis (assembly GCF_029448725.1). Classification (NCBI taxonomy): domain Eukaryota; kingdom Metazoa; phylum Chordata; class Actinopteri; order Salmoniformes; family Salmonidae; genus Salvelinus; species Salvelinus fontinalis. Next base: position 3,425,417 of record NC_074684.1, read on the forward strand.
TGACCCACTGGGAATGTGATGAATGAAATATAAGCTGAAATAAATCATTCTCTCTACTATTTTTAATAAAGTGGTGATCCTAACTGACCTAAGACAGGGAATTTTTACGAGGATATAATGTCAGGATTTGTGAAAAACTGAGTTTAAATGTATTTGGCTGAGGTGTATGTAAACTTCTGTATAACCTTCAACTGTATATGCACATTTCCATTTCTCTCTGTCTCAAGGGCCCCCTACGGGCTTCATCCCATGTAAGCCCCTACATTAATCAGGCCCTGGATCCGCACTATGCAGCTGACGCAAGGGAACATTTTTCACTGGCTGTCCACTGGCCACAAAAACAATGATTGACAGGCAACTTAAACTAAAATACACATACTGTTTACATCCACAACAACCACAATCTGTGGCGCAAAAAGCTAAATAATAAGTGATATCCGTATCGCCCGTATGCTACACCACTGCTGTCGTCCTCCAAGTGTTTATTCAAGTTAAATAATCTTTGGATGCCGACAGCAGTCACCCCATTGGAAGACAAAGCTTGGACTGTAACCTATGAAAGCCTATTCCAGCTCTTTTCCTGCGATCCATTAAACACATTTGGTGTGTCATCATTGTGGTCTCTGACTTGTGATCAGACTCGTTCAAGTGGAACATAAACTTGCACCTTTTTTCAATGATGATTTAAACGTAATTGAGAAAACAGAAAGGTGTAAAAGATGTATTTCACAACCATCCTGTCTGAATTTAAAAGTAATCATTCAGTTTTTTTAAAAGTATCTGTAATCTGATTGCAATATTATTTTGCTGTTAACGTAATGCAATACAGTTACATTTTTTTGTAATCTATTACATTTACGGGGAGGACTTTCTCACTTATCATTATTCACGATTCATTCATGATTTTCCATAATCATGGTAGCATCCACCCTGCAAACAAAAATGAGTCGTGAGGACATCCTGGAATGTAACAAACCAGGAACTAGAGCTGGCCTGGTTTAGATCTTATCTGTCGGAAAGATATCAATTTGTCTCTGTGAATGGTGTTCCTCAAGGTTCCGTTTTGGGACCACTATTGTTTTCACTATATATTTTACCTTTTGGGGATGTCATTCGAAAACATAATGTTAACTTTCACTGCTATGCGGATGACACACAGCTGTACATTTCAATGAAACATGGTGAAGCCCCAAAATTGCCCTCGCTAGAAGCCTGTGTTTCAGACATAAGGAAGTGGATGGCTGCAAACTTTCTACTTTTAAACTCGGACAAAACAGAGATGCTTGTTCTAGGTCCCAAGAAAGAAAGAGATCTTCTGTTGAATCTGACAATTAATCTTGATTGTTGTAAAGTCATCTCAAATAAAACTGTGAAGGACCTCGGCGTTACTCTGGACCCTGATCTCCCTTTTGACGAACATATCAAGACTGTTTCAAGGACAGCTTTTTTCCATCTACGTAACATTGCAAAAATCAGAAACATTCTGTCCAAAAATGATGCAGAAAAATTTATCCATGCTTTTGTTACTTCTAGGTTAGACTACTGCAATGCTCTACTTTCCGGCTACCCGGATAAAGCACTAAATGAACTTCAGTTAGTGCTAAATACGGCTGCTAGAATCCTGACTAGAACCCCCAAAAATAATGATATTACTCAAGTGCTAGCCTCACTACACTGGCTTCCTGTTAAGGCAAGGGCTAATTTCAAGGTTTTACTGCTAGTCTACAAAGCAGTACATGGGCTTGCTCCGACCTATCTTTCCGATTTAGTCCTGCCGTACACACCTACACGTACGCTATGGTCACAAGACGCAGGCCTCCTAATTGTCCCTAGAATTTCTAAGCAAACAGCTGGAGGCAGGGCTTTCTCCTATAGAGCTCCATTTTTATGGAATGGTCTGCCTACCCATGTGAGAGACGCAGACTCGGTCTCAGCCTTTAAGTCTTTACTGAAGACTCATCTCTTCAGTGGGTCATATGATTGAGTGTAGTCTGGCCCAGGAGTGTGAAGGTGAACGGAAAGGCTCTGGAGCAATGAACCGCCCTTGCTGTCTCTGCCTAGCCGGTTCCCCTCTCTCCACTGAGATTCTCTGCCTCTAACCCTATTACAGGGGCTGAGTCACTGGCTTACTGGTGCTCTTCCATGCCGTCCCCAGGAGGGGTGCGTCACTTGAGTGGGTTGAGTCACTGACGTGATCTTCCTGTCTGGGTTGGCGCCCCCCCTTGGGTTGTGCCATGGCGGAGATCTTTGTGGGCTATACTCGGCCTTGTCTCAGGATGGTAAGTTGGTGTTTGAAGTAATCCCTCTAATGGTGTGGTGACTGTGCTTTGGCAAAGTGGGAGGGGTTATATCCTTCCTGTTTGGCCCTGTCCAGGGGTATCATCGGATGGGGCCACAGTGTCTCCTGACCCCTCCTGCCTCAGCCTCCAGTATTTATGCTGCAGTAGTTTATGTGTTGGGGGGCTAGGGTCAGTTTGTTATATCTGGAGTACTTCTCCTGTCTTATCCGGTGTCCTGTGTGAATTTAAGTACGCTCTCTCTAATTCTCTCTTTCTCTCTCTCTCGGAGGACCTGAGCCCTAGGACCATGCCTCAGGACTACCTGGCATGATGACTGCTTGCTGTCCCCAGTCCACCTGGCCGTGCTGCTGCTCCAGTTTCAACTGTTCTGCCTGCAGCTATGGAACCCTGACCTGTTCACCGGACGTGCTACCTGTCCCAGACCTGCTGTTTTCAACTCTCTAGAGACAGCAGGAGCGGTAGAGATACTCTTAATGATCGGCTATGAAAAGCCAACTGACATTTACTCCTGAGGTGCTGACTTGGTGCACCCTCGACAACTACTGTGAATATTATTATTTGACCATGCTGGTCATTTATGAACATTTGAACATCTTGGCCATGTTCTGTTATAATCTCCACCCGGCACAGCCAGAAGAGGACTGGCCACCCCTCATAGCCTGGTTCCTCTCTAGGTTTCTTCCTAGGTTTTGGCCTTTCTAGGGAGTTTTTCCTAGCCACCGTGCTTCTACACCTGCATTGCTTGCTGTTTGGGGTTTTAGGCGGGGTTTCTGTACAGCACTTTGAGATATCATCTGATGTAAGAAGGGCTATATAAATAAATTTGATTTGATTTGATTTGCATATAGTGGGACCAAGATGCAAATTCCTGACCACTTTTAGGTGACCATTTCGTGACGTTCCGAGGACGTCTTAACGGCAGTTTTTTTTTTTTGCAGGGACGTTCCCTTGGGACCATCACGTGACGTCCTAATGACCAGTAAAATTAAAGTGCTGAGAATGTCCTAAAAAGGTCCAGGCATGGTCCTCAGTGACGTCCTGGTAACTTACAGGGACTAAACCAAGTGAACGTTTCCTTGTGGTCATTGAATGTCCCATGGATAATGTTCAATCAGAACCAAATAGGAACCTTTTTGTAATGTTCCCGAAAGGACATCAAAATGCCTTATTACAACATTATTCTGCGACTAAACAGAGCTTAACGATATGTTTTAATCTTCCTAGAACGTTCTCAGAACGTCAGTGGGATAACATCTCGCCGAAACCCTTAAAGGGACCTAATAGGAACGTTGCCTAATGTCATTAGGACGTCCCCTGTTTGCTGGGCACATTAATGTATGTCCAGAAACATATTATATTCTTATTTAACATAAAAGTGACTCCATTCATTTCTAAACATTAAAACAGATATGGATGGAAATATCCTCAAATAAAATGTGGCATTCTGTTCTGTTTTCTCATAGAAACATTTCTCAAATCCAAAATGCTGGTTTTAGCTTCACTGTCCAAATAAATATGTGGGGGAGTGTACATCGGCTTCGTTTACACAGGCAGCCCAATTCTGATCTTTTTTCCCACTAATTGATCTTTTGATCAATCACATCAGATCTTTTCACATCAGATATTTTTCAGAGCTGATCTGATTGGTCAAAATACCAATTGGTGAAACATTTATCATAACTGGGCTGCCTGTGTGAATGCAGCCATACAGTGGGGCAAAATAGTATTTAGTCAGCCACCAATTGTGCAAGTTCTCCCACTTAAAAGATGAGAGAGGCCTGTAATTTTCATCATAGGTACACTTCAACTATGACAGACAAAATGAGAAAGAAAAATCCAGAAAATCACATTGTAGGATTTTTTATGAATTTATTTGCAAATTATGGTGGAAAATAAGTATTTGGTCACCTACAAACAAGCAAGATTTCTGGCTCTCACAGACCTGTAATTTCTTCTTTAAGAAGCTCCTCTGTCCTCCACTCGTTACCTGTATTAATGGCACCTGTTTAAACTTGTTATCAGTATAAAAGACACCTGTCCACAACCTCAAACAGTCACACTCCAAACTCCACTATGTCCAAGACCAAAGAGCTGTCAAAGGACACCAGAAACAAAATTGTAGACCTGCAACAGGCTGGGAAGACTGAATCTGCAATAGGTAAGCAGCTTGGTTTGAAGATATCAACTGTGGGGGCAATTATTAAGAAATGGAAGACATACAAGACCACTGATAATCTCCCTCGATCTGGGGCTCCACGCAAGATCTCACCCCATGGGGTCAAAATGATCGCAAGAACGGTGAGCAAAAATCCCAGAACCACACGGGGGGACCTAGTGAATGACCAGTAGAGAGCTGGGACCAAAGTAACAAAGCCTACCATCAGCAAGGGCATTGAAGATGAAACGTGGCTGGGTCTTTCAGCATGACAATGATCCCAAACACACCGCCCGGGCAACGAAGGAGTGGCTTCGTAAGAAGCATTTCAAGGTCCTGGAGTGGCCTAGCCAGTCTCCAGATCTCAACCCCATAGAAAATCTTTGGAGGGAGTTGAAAGTCCGTGTTGCCCAGCAACAGACCCAAAACAGCACTGCTCTAGAGGAAGTCTGCATGGAGGAATGGGCCAAAATACCAGCACAGTGTGTGAAAACCTTGTGAAGACTTACAAAAAACGTTTGACCTCTGTCATTGCCAACAAAGGGTATATAACAAAGTATTGAGAAACTTTTGTTATTGACCAAATACTTATTTTCCACCATAATTTGCAAATAAATTCATTAAAAATCCTACAATGTGATTGTCTGGGAAAAAAAATTCTCATTTTGTCTGTCATAGTTGAAGTGTACCTATGATGAAAATTATAGGCCTCTCTCATCTTTTTAAGTGGGAGAACTTGCACAATTGGTGGCTGACTAAATACTTTTTTGCCCCACTGTATATGCACACACACATGGTGAGATTGTAAAATATACACATGCTAATTTCACTCACACACACGTGCATACGAAAGCCAGACACACAAACACACACACAAACACACACACAGCAGCCAGGCTACTTTGAACAGCCTCTCTGTTGCTGTCTCATTCAGCCTTCCCTCCCTCAGCTTCAGCACATTATGTAAATACTGACACCCACGCACGCACGCACGCACACACACACAAACACACACACACACACAAACAAACAAACACACAACCCCAGGCCTGGACTGTACTGTGGAGTGCCATCGGAAATGGTTAGCTCACGACGAGAGATGCCAGACCAGGGAAGGGAAGGGTAAAAAAATCCCAAATTATTTAAAAAATCTGATAAAACTACAAATAGATCAATACATAAATGCACAGTGGCTTCTGACCTGGAAAATGGAACATCTCTGCTCTGTGAGGCTGACTGGCCTGTGCTGTTTAATTAGTCTCTCCCTCTCAATCCAGCATCACAGCTAGCTGCTCTCCTCTCACTATATAGAATAATAATATACATGTAAGTGGACGCTTTTATTTCAAAAAGACTTACAGACATGCGCGCATACATTTAATGTATGGGTGGTCCCAGTGGGATTCGAACACACTGCCTTTGGCATTGCAAGTGCCATGCTCTACCGACTGAACCTCACAGAACCACTCTGTAAGAAGCTAAGCCTCTACAGCAGATCTCTACAGCCAGGTCTCTACAGCAGATCTCTACAGCCAGGTCTCTACAGCCAGATCTCTACAGCCAGATCTCTACAGCAGATCTCTACAGCCAGATCTCTACAGCCAGATCTCTACAGCCAGATCTCTACAGCAGATCTCTACAGCAGATCTCTATAGCCAGATCTCTACAGCCAGATCTCTACAGCAGATCTCTACAGCAGATCTCTACAGCCAGGTCTCTACAGCAGATCTCTACAGCAGATCTCTATAGCCAGATCTCTACAGCCAGATCTCTAAGGCAGATCTCTAAGGCAGATCTCTACAACCAGATCTCTACAGCCAGGTCTCTATAGCCAGATCTCTACAGCCAGATCTCTACAGCCAGGTCTCTACAGACAGATCTCTACAGCCAGATCTCTACAGCCAGGTCTCTACAGCCAGGTCTCTACAGCCAGATCTCTACAGCCAGGTCTCTACAGCAAGATCTCTACAGCCAGATCTCTACAGCAGATCTCTACAGCCAGGTCTCTACAGCCAGATCTCTACAGCCAGATCTCTACAGCAAGATCTCTACGGCAGATCTCTAAGGCAGATCTCTACAGCCAGATCTCTACAGCCAGGTCTCTACAGCCAGGTCTCTACAGCCAGGTCTCTACAGCCAGGTCTCTACAGGCAGATCTCTACAGGCAGATCTCTAAGGCAGATATCTACAGCCAGATCTCTACAACCAGATCTATACAGCCAGATCTCCACAACCAGATCTCTACAGGGAGGTCTCTACAGCCAGGTCTCTACAGGCAGATCTCTACAGGCAGATCTCTACAACAAGATCTCTACAGCCAGGTCTCTACAGCCAGGTCTCTACAGCCAGATCTCTACAGCAGATCTCTAAGGCAGATCTCTACAGCCAGGTCTCTACAGCCAGGTCTCTACAGCCAGATCTCTACAGCCAGGTCTCTACAGCCAGATCTCTACAGCAGATCTCTACAGCCAGGTCTCTGCAGCCAGATCTCTACAGCAAGATCTCTACAGGCAGATCTCTAAGGCAGATCTCTACAACCAGATCTCTAAGGCAGATCTCTACAGCCAGATGTCCACAACCAGATCTCTACAGCCAGATCTCTATAGCCAGATCTCTATAGCCAGATCTCTACAGCCAGGTCTCTACAGCCAGATCTCTACAGCCAGATCTCTACAGCCAGATCTCTACAGCCAGGTCTCTACAACCAAATCTCTACAACCAGATCTCTATAGCCAGATCTCTACAACCAGATCTCTATAGCCAGATCTCTACAGCCAGATCTCTACAGCCAGGTCTCTACAGCCAGATCTCTACAGGCAGATCTCTAAGGCAGATCTCTACAGGCAGATCTCTAAGGCAGATCTCTACAGGCAGATCTCTAAGGCAGATCTCTACAGCCAGGTCTCTACAGCCAGGTCTCTACAGCCAGATCTCTACAGCCAGGTCTCTACAGCCAGATCTCTACAGCCAGATCTCTACAGCAGATCTCTACAGCCAGGTCTCTACAGCCAGATCTCTACAGCCAGATCTCTACAGCAGATCTCTACAGCCAGGTCTCTACAGCCAGATCTCTACAGCCAGATCTCTACAGCAAGATCTCTACGGCAGATCTCTAAGGCAGATCTCTACAGCCAGGTCTCTACAGCCAGATCTCTACAGCCAGGTCTCTACAGCCAGATCTCTACAGCAAGATCTCTACAGCAGATCTCTACAGCCAGGTCTCTACAGCCAGATCTCTACAGCAGATATCTACAGCCAGATCTCTACAGGCAGATCTCTAAGGCAGATCTCTAAGGCAGATCTCTACAGCCAGGGCTCTACAGCCAGGTCTCTACAGCCAGGTCTCTACAGCCAGATCTCTACAGCCAGGTCTCTACAGGCAGATCTATACAGGCAGATCTCTAAGGCAGATATCTACAGCCAGATCTCTACAACCAGATCTATACAGCCAGATCTCCACAACCAGATCTCTACAGCCAGATCTCTACAGCCAGGTCTCTACAGCCAGATCTCTACAGCCAGATCTCTACAGCAGATCTCTACAGCCAGGTCTCTACAGCCAGGTCTCTACAGGCAGATCTCTACAGGCAGATCTCTACAGGCAGATCTCTACAGCCAGGTCTCTACAGCCAGGTCTCTACAGCCAGATCTCTACAGCTGATCTCTAAGGCAGATCTCTACAGCCAGATCTCTACAGCCAGGTCTCTACAGCCAGATCTCTACAGCCAGGTCTCTACAGCCAGATCTCTACAGCCAGATCTCTACAGCAGATCTCTACAGCCAGGTCTCTACAGCCAGATCTCTACAGCAAGATCTCTACAGGCAGATCTCTAAGGCAGATCTCTACAGCCAGATCTCTACGGCAGATCTCTACAACCAGATCTCTAAGGCAGATCTCTACAGCCAGATCTCTAAGGCAGATCTCTACAGCCAGATGTCCACAACCAGATCTCTACAGCCAGGTCTCTACAGCCAGGTCTCTACAGCCAGGTCTCTACAGCCAGGTCTCTACAGCCAGATCTCTACAGCCAGGTCTCTACAGCCAGATCTCTACAGCCAGATCTCTACAGCAGATCTCTACAGCCAGGTCTCTACAGCCAGATCTCTACAGCCAGATCTCTACAGCAAGATCTCTACAGGCAGATCTCTAAGGCAGATCTCTAAGGCAGATCTCTACAGCCAGGGCTCTACAGCCAGGTCTCTACAGCCAGGTCTCTACAGCCAGATCTCTACTGCCAGGTCTCTACAGGCAGATCTATACAGGCAGATCTCAAGGCAGATATCTACAGCCAGATCTCTACAACCAGATCTATACAGCCAGATCTCCACAACCAGATCTCTACAGCCAGGTCTCTACAGCCAGGTCTCTACAGGCAGATCTCTACAGGCAGATCTCTAAGGCAGATCTCTACAGCCAGATCTCTACAACCAGATCTCTACAGCCAGGTCTCTACAGCCAGGTCTCTACAGCCAGATCTCTACAGCTGATCTCTAAGGCAGATCTCTACAGCCAGATCTCTACAGCCAGGTCTCTACAGCCAGATCTCTACAGCCAGGTCTCTACAGCCAGATCTCTACAGCCAGATCTCTACAGCAGATCTCTACAGCCAGGTCTCTATAGCCAGATCTCTACAGCAAGATCTCTACAGGCAGATCTCTAAGGCAGATCTCTACAGGCAGATCTCTACGGCAGATCTCTACAACCAGATCTCTAAGGCAGATCTCTACAGCCAGATCTCTAAGGCAGATCTCTACAGCCAGATGTCCACAACCAGATCTCTACAGCCAGATCTCTATAGCCAGATCTCTATAGCCAGATCTCTACAGCCAGGTCTCCAGTCAGATCTCTACAGCCAGATCTCTACAACCAGATCTCTACAACCAGATCTCTACAGCCAGATCTCTACAGCCTGATCTCTAAAGCCAGATCCCTACAGCAGGGAAGGGGCAAGCCAGATAGAGATTCTAGTCGCATTGCAAAACCAATACTATGGACCAATAATGCATTAAAAAACAAAGAGGCAACATGGAAGGAAATGGAGTGTATAACTCTGCAATGTGTGTGTGTATGCGTGTGCCTATGTGTATGTGTGCCAGAGCATTCATCTGTGTGTGTGTGTGTGTGTGTGTGTGTGTGTGTGTGTGTGTGTGTGTGTGTGTGTGTGTGTGTGTGTGTGTGTGTGTGTGTGTGTGTGTGTGTGTGTGTGTGTGTGTGTGTGTGTGTGTGTGTGTGTGTGTGTGTGTGTGTGTGTGTGTGTGTGTGTGTGTGTATCTCTGTGTGTGATTTCCCCAACACCCTCTGCCCCGGTGATGAGATAATCTGTCGGTGTGCGGAGTGACAATTTGACCCATTGATCTGTGTCTGGCCGGCTGGTTTATAGGACTGCCATTTTCCCTGCTCGCCCACCCTGGTGTGAAGGAGTCATCACGCCAGGCACTGCTGCATAGAAACACCCACAGGCCACCCAAAACACACACACAGATTACGGACCGGGTTCAATACTGTAGAAACACATCCTTCCATCTTTCCCATTCTGGAAGCCATGGATATATGAAAGCTTGGAAACCACTGCAAACATTTCACTGATATGGTCATGTTAGATCAGTGGTTACTTGAAGAAGGGAAGTACCCTCGGGCTTTACCACATATCCCATCTGTAATACGGTCGTTCTGCAGTCTGTGTTAGTAACACAGTCCTGTCTCTCTATCCTCTCGCACTTCAATGAGCAGATCATTTAATATAGCTAAACTGCTGGTGCAGCCAGACATATTTCAATTGCTCCCTACATATTTTGAGACAAAGAAAATATTGCTGCAGAGATATTCCTATGATGCAGATTGATCCCAAACAATTGAGACGGGGCGTGTGTGGGTGTGTGGGTGGGTGTGCATGCGTGTGTGTGCAGTAAGACACACAGATCAATATGTCTCTCTCTCTCTTTTTAGGATCCCATGCCATTCACTAGGCTGGCAGATCTGAGTACCATCTCCTGTCTTCTCCTCTTCCCCTGCCGTAGTTCTCCAGCCCGCTCCGCCCGCTGCCAGGCTCAGGCCCTTGATCTGCCACATCCTGTTATCCTCCATGGGAGGAAAGGAGAGGAGAGCCGCCAACAGCCTCGCCACAGACACACTGATAACAGCTAGCCTAGCAGGAAAGCACAGCATAGAGCTACAGGACAGAGATAGAGCTACAGGAAAGACGTAGAGCTACAGGACATACTGTTGAGCTACAGGACATACTGTTGAGCTACAGGACATACATATAGCTACAGGACAGACATAGAGCTACAGGACATACTTTTGAGCTACAGGACAGACATAGAGCTACAGGACAGACAGAATGCTAAGGAGAGATAGAGCTAGAGGACAGACATATGGCTACAGGACAGAGATAGAGCTACAGGACAGACAGAGCTACAGGACAGACATAAAGCTAAGGAGAGATAGAGCTAGAGGACAGACATATGGCTACAGGACAGAGATACAGATACTGGACACATAGAGCTACAGAACAGACATAGAGCTACAGGACAGACATAGAGCTACAGAACAGACATAGAGCTATAGGACATAAATAAAGCTACTGGACACATAGAGCTACAGAACAGACATAAAGCTAGAGGATAGAGATAGAGGTACTGGACATACATATAGCTACAGGACAGAGATAGAGCTACAGAACAGACATAGAGATATGGGACACACATAAAGCTAAGGAGAGATAGAGCTAGAGGACAGAGATACAGCTACAGGACAGCGATACAGCTACAGGACAGAGATAGAGCTACAGGACACACATAGAGCTATGGGACAGATATAGAGCTACAGAACAGGCATAGAGCTACGGGACAGACATAGAGCTGCAGGACAGACATAGAGCTACAGGACAGACATAGAGCTACAGGACAAACATAGAGCTATGTGACAGATATAGGGCTACAGAACAGGCATAGAGCTACGGGACAGACATAGAGCTACAGGACATACTGTTGAGCTACAGGACAGACATAGAGCTACAGGACAGGCATAGAGCTACAGGACAGGCATAGAGCTACGGGACAGACATAGATCTGCAGGACAAACATAGAGATGCAGGACAGACATAAAGCTACAGGACAGAGATAGAGCTACAGGACCTACATAGCTACAGGACAAAGATAGAGCTACAGGACAGATATAGAGCTACAGGACAGACATAAAGCTACATTACAGGCATAAAGCTACAGGACAGAGATAGAGCTACAGGACAAAGATAGAGCTACAGGACAGATATAGAGCTACAGGACAGACATAAAGCTACATTACAGGCATAAAGCTACAGGACAGAGATAGAGCTACAGGACAAAGATATAGCTACAGGACAAAGATAGAGCTACAGGACAAAGATAGAGATTCAGGGCAGAGATAGAGCTACAGGACAGACATAGAGCTACAGGGCAGAGCCAGATCTACAGGACAGAGATAGATCTACAGGACAGAGACAGAGCTACAGGGCAGAGACAGATCTACAGGACAGAGATAGAGCTACAGGACAGACAGAGCTACAGGACAGAGATAGAGCTACAGGACAGACATAGAGCTACAGGACAGAGATAGAGCTACAGGACAGAGATAGAGCTACAGGACAGAGATAGAGCTACAGGGCAGAGATAGAGCTACAGGACAGAGATAGAGCTACAGGACAGAGATAGAGCTACAGGACAGACATAGAGCTACAGGACAGACAGAACAACAACAACCTAAGGCTATAGTATACAGCCACACAACAGACAAAGAGCTAGAGCTGCAAGGATTGCTACAGAACATAGTTACAAGTATTTCGAGCAAGTAGTCCTATAAGGCTAATACAATCAGACTCAGCGCCACAGAGACAAATCTACTGCTACAGCACGAAGCTGTAGACATACTTTAAACAACGGGGTACACAACTACAGCTATAACACATGTCTACTACTAGACCCTCAGCCAAATCATCTTCATCAAAGGACAAATAAAAAAAAGTCACAATAAGAGCATGTCTTTCCTATCAGGCATCATCGGTATCAGATTAGGCCAAGAGCGAGCCGAGTCCTCATCGAGAGCACTGATCGGAAAAGGGAAAAGCGCAGGCAGTTGCATGACTCTCCATTCACCTTCCTCTCCCGGAGATAAGAACCTATCTCTGTCTGTTCCACATCACTCAAAGAGCTGACTGAAGCCACGACGTTTTTCTACACTCTCAAATTCAAAGCTACCGACATCAGTGAGGTGGAAGTATTGTCAAACTCTAAACCATTCACTGACAGTTCAACGTCAAAGAAAGTGCATGTGGCATCAATGTAAACTGACCAGCATATCAACAACTCTATGGTTACATCTTGATTGACACCAATCTAATATGCAAATAGATCAACACCGTTATCCTGCACCTATAGAACTGAGATTTTTTTGAGGCCTCATCTCATTCAGATATAAGTAGAAATTAAGCTCACTTGTACACGACAGCAAGCAGGAACAAAGGCAGACATCAGGGAGAGACAGAAAGACAAGAAAGCACGGAGAGACAAAAAGACAGACACAGACAGGCAGAGAGACAGAGGCATGTTGACGCCCACCTGTCTGCCCCTTAATCACACCTGAATGAGTTGTTTTTCAGCGAGAACACACGCTGGAACCGTAAAGGGGCCTGGCGCAGGCAGGCAGAGAGGCAGGCAGGCAGGAGGCGAGCTAGTGGGAGGGTGCTCGCTGTAGCTATGGCTCCCTGTGGTGCCATTCCACTGCTTTGTGTTGTGAAGCACAGCAAGCTGTTGTCCCTGTAAAACAGGCTGCTAGCTCTATATCAGGATTTTGTATTTTTACAATGTAACATGCAATTATACTGTAAGATGTGTTATTACATAGGGGTAGACTGATTTTACATCAAAACGTGAGCTCGGCCTGTTCTTCCAAGGACATTCGGATTGTCTTTCTATCCAATCCATCCGTTCACCCATCTATCCATACATCCACCTACCTGCTGCTGGTCTGGGCTGAGAGTAGCCCCATGCAGGTCCTTCCCCAGGAACACAGGGTACAAAACACAAGCAAATCAATAGAGTTAAACACAGCTCCACACAGAAAGGATACAGTCTGAGGGCCCCACTCTGGGTCCCAATGGCCAGGATCTTCTGGACTGGGTCATGGGCCATGGACGACGGCTGATAGGGGAAGCCATGACGGACAGTCTGGGCGTCCAATGAGAGGGCAGCAAAGCAGGGCGATGAGGAAACAACAGGTAAATCATGGTTAGAGGGAATTTTCGTGAGCGTTCTCACGACAGAGTAACGTTCGTTTTGTGTCCAAATAATACAATCAATATACTTACTCAACCCGCAATTTGAAGTCGGGGAATGAACACTTGAAAGGAACAGGCAAAGGAACAGAAATATACAGCAACACAATGAGCACAACAGCAATGACCCTCGAAAAAAATAGTATTTTATGTGGGATTTTTTTTGTTATCCTAACAGTCATATTGTGAGTGCATAGGCCCATTTTCAGATAATAGCAACAACACCATCTCTTTTGATGGCGTCTCCCTAGTCGTGATTACATTACTACTGTAGAAATAAAACACAGCAATAAAACCCATCAATTTGGGGCGGGACAGGTCTACCACAATATGCCGGTGCTGCTGGAGCCTATTGCATCAGTCAGTAAGTCAGTCGGCGAGTTGTTGTAGCCTACTTGTTTGCTTATTGCCAGAGCAGAGCGCAAAAGCATATCACGTAAGAGCCGCTCCACTGTAGCAGACACCTGCCCTAGCGCAGGCAGCAGCCGCAACAGGTGCTGGGCTTTGGATCATTTTCCTCAACCATATGCGCCTGGAGCGTCAACCCAATTATGACACCCCAGGACCCGGCTGGATCAAAACCGCAAGACCTATTTTAATTGTATTTGTATTTTCACCAAAATAATTGGCGACATGTAGCTTAGGCTGTTCTAGCCAACCATTCCAGATATTAGGCCTACACGGGTCTAGCCACGCGCAAATGCTGAAACCCTCCACTCTAGCGATGGAGAGAAACACGTCACAAATCGCCCTGTGTTTTCAAGTCGATGATATAGGCTACCACAAATCATTTACATTATGTAGGCCCAATGATATTAATCTTTCCCAAGAGCGTTCACTAATGTTCATGTTAAAGCGCACAAAACTGTGCCACGTAGAAATGAGCAGCGTCACTCAACGCCGGGCTGCCATCGCCCCCAAGGGATTATAAAAAACTGTATGTATGCCTAATGTCATGTCAAGGGGTAGCCAAGCACCTCACTGCTCCACGGAGTTGAGTGCAGACTAGAGTTTTTAAATGAATCTCCGACTTCTTAGAGTCGCTATTTGGTCGAAATTCTTAAACCCTTACCGTGTGCCTATGTATGTCCTCTGTTGTTGTGTACCCTTGTTTGCTAAAATCCATACTTTTTAATAAAACGTACATTTATCCAATAGAACACAGAGAGAGTGTTCTTCAATTACATTTTTTTAACATCAGGTATTTACAGTGCGGTGTCCATCAGGGCAGTGTCCTTGGGCCGTTACTCTTCTTTATTTCTACTAATTATTTGCCACTGGTCTTACACAAAGCTAGAATGACTATGTATGGATGATTCTACACACTGCATGGCAGCACCCAGAGCCAGTGAGCTCACTGAATTCTAAATAAAAAGTTACAGTCAGTATCAGAATGGGTGATTAATAATAAACTGGTCTTAAAAGGTGCAATATGCAGAAATCGCTCCGCCATTTCTTGGTTGCTAAAATTCTAATAGTTCACCTAATTTGAGTTGATGTGACAAAACAAGCAATCATTTTACCATCTAAAATGCCGTGAAATATATTTTCAATAAGCAAAAATATAGTATTTTCAGCTGTTTGAAGCTGGTGCACAAAATCAAAAGTAAAAGATGCAAAAAGCATAGAAATAGAGCACATAGAACAAATCTACCGCTTCTTAGACTTGCATTCAACGACAATGACAGATCTACAAGTCACATTTCGCTCCTCCAGGTCCGTCTCCTGTCAGCAGCCCCGCAGCAGATTAAAAGCTATGGATGACAGGGCTTTCAGTTGCACGATTCCGCAGCTGTGGAATGCACTTTCAGACACTATTAGGGCTGCAGAGTCTCTGTCCTCCTTTGAAGGCACAGCCCAAGACCTTGCTGTTCAGAAAAGCCTTCAAGGACCTCTGCCAACCCTGTTCTCATGTCTTCCGGATCTGACTACAGCTGTATATAGCTTTGATTGCTATCTGTGTTCTGTGTTTTGGATGGTTTTTATTATTATTTTGTATATTTTTGTAGCACCTTGGGTGTGAGAAAAGCACTTTACATATTAAATGAATTGCTATTATTATTATTACATCTAAAAGTAAAGGCATTGTATTTGTTTCAAAAGATTCTCTAAGACCTAAACCTCAGCTGGAGTTGTGCATGAAGGGTGTGGCCATTGACCAAGTTGAGGAAGCTAAACTCCTAGTCATATTGACAACGTTGTTGTGAAGATGGGGAGGGGTATGTCTGTTATAACAAGATGTTCTGCGTTTTTGACACAAACATCAACTGTACTAGTTTTTCAGGATCTGGCCTTGTCCCATCTTGATCACTGTCTGGCAACATGGTCAAGTGCAGCAAAGAAAGACCTAGCAAAGCTGCAGCCGGCTCAGAACAAAGCAGCACGCCCTGCCCACACAGAACTAACATCAACCACATGCAGGCCAGTCTTTCCTGGTCGAGGGTTGACGAGCGATGAACTGCTTCTCTTCTAGTTTCTATGAGACATATTACTGTGATGAAAATGCCAGATTCAGCTCAGACACCTGTAGATATCCCACAAGACGTGCCACCGTGGGTCTCATCACCGTCCTCAAGTCCAAATGAAGTCACGGCAACATACAGAGCCATGATCACATGGAACATCCTATCACCTCCAATAACTCAAGCCAACATCAAAATGACCTTTAAAAAATGTATTTGGTATTTGTCATTTTATTAGGATCCCCATTAGCTGTTAGGAAAGCTTCAGCCACTCTTCCTGGGGTTCCACACGAAACAGGACATAATACAGAACATTAATAGACAAGAACAATGAATTGAACAACATCTCATGGAAAGGTGGGACTGTGATGGGACACACACAAACACACACAGACACACTAACACGAGCATGTTTTTTTCTTGTTGTATTGTTTGTATCATTTTTTTTGTTGTGTTTGAAATTTGTGTAACTGTCCTTGTTTATCGGTGTATCGGTGTATTGTTACTTGTCATGTTTTGTGTTTTCTTGTGGAACCCCAGGAAGAGTAGCTGCTGCTTTCCCAACAGCTACAGGGGATCCTAATAAACAAATAAATACAATCACCAGTGGGCTATGTCGACAGTCAGTGGTTGTAGCCCACTGGGCACAGATATCAGTTCAATGTCTAGTTTTGATTTACATTTGGTTGAGTTGTCAACTAACATGAATTCAACGTAAAAAAATAAAATAAAATTAAAAGTTTAAAAGTTGGAATGCTCTTTTTATTTATTTATTTAAATAGGCAAGTCAGTTAAGAACAAATTCTTATTTTTCAATGACAGCCTAGGAACAGTGGGTTATGCCTTGTTCAGGGGATTCGGGGATTCGAACTCAATTCGATTTTAAGGTTACGAGTCCAATGCTCTAACCACTAGACTACCTACTTTGAAGACTTTTTGCAAATCCAAGTTTTCCATGTTGATTAAACTTCATCCCATATATTTGGAGGGTTGAAAGGACGTGGAAACAACGTTGATTCAACCAGTTTTTGCCCAGTGGAATTTGATAAACGATTTATTAAAAAGTATGGATTTCATTTTTTTTTAAAGTCTGTGCTCAACTCTGCAGAGGGGCTGAGGTATTGGATAGTCAAGGGACTACAGTACATCGCCGTGAACTTGAAGCTGTGGCTGCATGATCATGTGTAAAAAAATAAAAAAATAAAAAGCCCTTATACAGGTGTTGAATTCAATATCGTGTTCAGGTCATCTTGGCCTGGCCCAAACATGACAATTGAATTACACATACATAACATGCGCGCACACCACATTAAGATGAGAAATAGCCAAAAATTCAAGGGGTTGTCCATTTGAATAGAAAGCAACGTATCCTATGTATCAACGATAATAACCATTTGCTGTGGCGTCCTAAGGATGGGCTACGTTCGTTCCAGCTGATTTGCAGGCAGTTCGTGCGTGTCAATCGAATGTGAGCTCTGATTAACCCCATCCATTCTTCTGTCAAGACTTATTCAATGAATAATGGGAGCCAGTGCATGATAACACGGGTCTAAATGTCAGACGCAGCCTTCTTCTATAGATCAATGAAGGAATCGGGGGTGTGAACTGGAAGGTGAGTGTTGGTGGGAGACTGATAGCCACTGTATCAATCGGCTAGGGACCCAGCGATTGACAAGTTAATCGAGGCCGATCTGATTATGCAAGAAACGGGTCGTTTTATCCCAACCCCTCTGTATGACAGTTCATGCGAAGTGCACATGACATGAGCGATGAAACCAGTCTGTTTGAACGGAAGGGGGGATACATGTAGGCCTATGCATGTATTAGATCGTTATAAAAGTAGGACTATATAGGCTAATGCTGGTATGTATAGAACCAAACGCTGAATTATGATGGAAAGCCTATTCTATCTTGGTAGATCTCTAAACGCCTTCGCCATATGCGCATTTTACAGGCTGGGTTAACAAACCCTGGGAATTGGCAGATGGTGTTGCCTATGAAGCAAACTATATCATCATTATTATAATGCCTTTTCATAACAGATGTTGATGAAAAAGACCAGGCAAACGCAGGTGGTCAGCTATAGTAGCTTAACCGTTCATCAGATGATAACGGTAACATTGTAGGCTATCAATAATATAGGTGACGGCGCGTTAAGTAGTCTACCAATACCGAGAGAAGCGGTAGCCAATAAATATGCAGTAAGGAAATAGAAACGTTTGATACAGAAATGGTTTGATACGGCTGCATAATAAAAATGCATCTGACTCGCCCACCTTGCAGAGTTGAAAATTCTCGGACTGAAGGGTCTCCTGCATCAAATTGTTCTCCTGGGTGCCCGACTGGCCAGACGAAGCCGAGGAAGACGCTTGCTCCTTTAGGCCGTCCAGTACCTTCCTGATGTTAAACTTCTTCATTTTACCCCAGAAACACTGCGACGACGACGGAGCACAGAATTGAAATCACCAGCTCAAGATAAGGGAGTAAAGCCACTCTTTCGCTCTCTTCTGATTGCCTTCGTAAATCTCACATTTTAGATAGTGTTTTTACCGCAGTCTCCATGGTGAAAAGGGTTTCGGCCGCACACCGCTCGGGTCGGGCTCGTTGACGCGCAATTTCGAGTCGATTCTCTATTTATTCGTTGTGTGGCTATGTGCGTCGGTGTAGTCTTCTCTGACTCCGTGTCCCACTGCGTCTACGCTGCTCGCTCGCTCGCTCTCTCCGTTTTTTCTCCCCTCCCCTCTCCGCTCAGTCAACGCGGAACGCAGCTGCAGCGGTGCTTCTGCGCATTTCAGCAACCGGATATTTGATTGAAGCGCCTCCGCTCCCGTATACATCTCCTTCTCTGCCCTTGCAACAGAGGCATGATTTCTCTCTCTTTCGCCACCTCGCTCTCTTCTTTTTCTACCTTATTCTCTCTCCCACCTCTTTCTCTGTCTCTCTCTCATTCTATTTCGCACACACGTGTGCACGTACGCACACACACTGAGGGCAGGGTGAACAGCACCTGGTGATATTTAGATGCATCAGGGCAGACAGACAGTGCAGGGTGAGACATACAGACATGCTGGGACAGACAGACAGACAGAGTGCCAGCCAGCCAGGCAACCTTATTCACCTTGACAAGGCTTGGCTGTACGCCCCACATCAATATTAAAACACCACACTTATAGCTCATTCATTATCCATGGTGATCACCGTGAGGATTTTATTTGAACCTTGCTTTATTTTCACTGTTTCTCATGAGAAGAGAACAACCCCTAAAGGATGCTAAGATCCCCAAAAGCTTTGTGGGTCGCTCTCACGCCTGACTGATATTGCGTGGGCACCTGTGGACTGTCTGTTGGCACACACGCACCAGGCGCCTACGGCACACACACTGAACTAGACACTGAAGCACAGTGGTGGAAGTAATGGTTGTGTTTACACTCCCGAGCTCCACACCTGATACTCCCTGCTCTGCTCTGTTCTGATCGCCCTGCTCTGCTCTGTTCTGCTCTGTTCTGCTCTGCCCTGTTCTGCTCCCCCTGCTCTGTCTGCTCGCTCTGCTTTGTTCTGCCCTTTTCTGCTCGCTCTGCTCTGTTCTGCTCGCCCTGCTCTGTTCTGCTCTGCTCGCCCTGCTCTGCTCTATGGTGGGAAGCTCTCTCTCTACCTCTGTCTTTGCTACCGCCCTTCTTGTCTTCTCCCCCTTTCCTCTCCCTCTATCCTTCTCTATTCTCCCTATCCCATCCTTATTGTTTGACTTAACCACCACAGCCTTCCCAAGCACCAGATAGATCATTATTACATACAGTGGTAGTGCACCTGACGAAGTGCACCAGTCCCTCCTGCAGCAAAGCACCCCCACAACATGATGCTGCCACCCCCAGTGCTTCACGGTTGGGATGGTGTTCTTCAGCTTGCAAGCCTCCCCCTTTTTCCTCCAAACGTAACGATGGTCATTATGGCCAAACAGTTCTATTTTTTGTTTCATCAGACCAGAGGACATTTCTCCAAAAAGTACGATCTTTGTCCCCATGTGCAGTTGCAAACCGTAGTCTGTTTTTTTATGGCGGTTTTGGAGCAATGGCTTCTTCCTTGCTGAGCGGCAATTGAGGTTATGTCTATATAGGACTCGTTTTACTGTGGATATAGATACTTTTGTACGTATTTCCTCCAGAATCTTCACACGGTCCTTTGCTGTTGTTCTGGGATTGATTTGCACTTTTCGCACCAAAGTACGTTCATCTCTAGGAGACAGAACGGGTCTCCTTCCTGAGCGGTATGACGGCTGCGTGGTCCCATGGTGTTTATACTTGCGTACTATTGTTTGTACAGATGAACGTGGCACCTTCTGTCACGCCCTGACCTTAGAGAGCCTGTTTATGTCGCTAGTTGGTTTTGTCAGGGTGTGATTTTGGGTGGGCATTCTATGTTTTGTTTTCTATGTTTCTTTATTTCTATGTTTTGGCCGGATATGGTTCTCAATCAGGGACAGCTGTCTATCGTTGTCTCTGATTGGGAATCATATTTAGGTAGCCCTTTTTCCCTCCTTTCAGTGTGGGTAGTTAACTTTGTTTGTGGCACTATAGCCCTGTAAGCTTCACGGTTGTTTCTTTCGTTTGTTGTTTTGTTGGCAACATTTTAAATAAAAAGGAAAAAGTACGCTCACCACGCTGCACATTGGCCTACCTTCAACGACGTCCGTGACACCTTCAGGCGTTTGGAAATTGTTCCCAAGGAAAAACCAGACTTGTGGAGGTCTACAATTTTTTTTCTGACGTCTTGGCTGATTTCTTTTGATTTTCCCATGATGTCAAGCAAAGAGGCACGGAGTTTGAAGGTTGTCCTTGAAATACATCCACAGGTACACCTCCAATTGACTCAAATGACGTCAATTAGCCTATCATAAGCTTCTAAAGCCATGGCATCCTTTTCTGGAATGTCCAAGCTGTTTAATAGCACAGTCAATTTAGTGTATGTAAACTTCTGACCCGCTGGAATTGTGATACAGTGAGTTACAAGTGAAATAATCTGTCTGTAAACAATTGTTGGAAAAGTTACTTGTGTCATGCACAAAGTAGATGTCCTAACCGACTTGCCAAAACTATAGTTTTTTAACAAGAAATTTGTGGAGTGGTTGAAAAACGAGTTTTAATGACTCCGTATGTTTAAATTTATTTTGCGACGGAAGCGGTGTGGTCAGCATGTTACAGAGTGAATTTAATTCCAGAATTAACACTAGAAATGTTACACTGAAAAATCCCAACACTGGCCAAATTGCTGTGTTGTGCTATTCATAGATCCAGCTGTCTGATGTGGCTGTCTGCGTATTTTGTGATGAGATATACTGGTAAGTAGCCTACAGTACACACCAGGTGAATGTTACACATTGGTGCTGTCAGGATTTCAAAAGTGGTGAGTGAAGGAGTCAGACGCAGAGAGCAGGGTAGTTCAAAAAGGAGGTGGATTTAATATTCCAAAATACCAGAGAGACGGTCACGCCACACACACAAGGGCGCGTAAGGTCCCAGTCCAAACAAACAGGACTAAACTGAATAGGAACAGACACCACAAGAATAAACGAAACACCACAAACAGAAAAACAAGCCCGCACAAAAGTGGGCGGGCCAACTGGGTTTAAATACCCCCTAACCTAAACACAAAACAGGTGCAACAAATCAGACAAAACTAAATGAAACAGAAAAGGGGATCGGTGGCAGCTAGAAGGCCGGAGACGACGACCGCCGAGCGCCTCCCGAACGGGAAGAGGCACCATCTTCAGCGGGATTCGTGACAGGTGCTTGGTGAGGTGAGTTGACAAAATGTGCAGAAGTAACATTGTGTGTTCGGGAGTTATATAAAGCACTGTGACACTGTTCTATATTATAAATGCCACCCAGTTATTACATTATTATTCCATTGGTAGAAGACAGTATTGAATAAGAAACAAAGAGAAATTGTGTGCAAATTATATAGTTATTAAGTATATCAATATAGTCCTGTTGTGATTTATATTTGCATAATGAACTCATATTGACCCCCTCCCAAACCAGCCTAATAATATCCTTCCGTTTCAGAATACATTTAAAGAGCAAAGAAAACAGGCGCTTATTAGGTATTCTGCTCCCTGTGTGTGTGTGTGTGTGTGTGTGTGTGTGTGTGTCTGAGAAACGAGATACCTCCCGCCCACACACATGCAAGGCCACAGCGTGGGATGGAGGGCCCTTGGTGACTGTTTCAACAGTGATTTAATGTACCACCATTGTGTCATGGCCATTCATCTTGCTGCTGCTGGAGGTGTGTGTGTGTGTGTGTTTGCCTGTTGTATTTAGAATCAGACTGCTGTGTGCTTTGATAAAGCCTTCCATTGACCCAACGCTGCATTGTTCTCTTTGAAACTGGCAAAGTGCAAGGAACGGGAAAGAGAAATAAAGGGTGAGAAATAAAGAAAGAGGGACGGGGCATGGACAGAGGTGTAAATTCTGTTTTCAGTCAAGGTGTGTTATTTTTAGAACCTCAATCGATATTTGATTCTTGTTCAAAGGTCATCTAATGTTACTAATTTGCCTTTTTGCATATTGACACGCGTGACAGTCCCTCTCATCAACAAAGCAACTCATCACATCTTGGATCTGATTGGCCGACTGTGATTAAACCTAAGGACCGGCTTTTATCGCAGGACATGTATGGACCAATCCCCTCGCAATACATCATCCTGGCCCTGGAGCACCCCATCTATCATCAGTTAGCAGAGTAACCGTGGGAAAGATACAAATACACAGGGATCTGTTTGGACTGTCTGTGATTATGTACAAAATATTGTATGTCTAATCTAGTGGTAATCCAAGGCCAGGGGTTAGGATGAACCATAGACATGTATACATCATTGGGGTGAAAAGGGCAGGCTCTTTTGGCACTGCAGCACAATACATGAAGACCAACAACACCATGATAACACCGTCATGTTGGTCATTTGTGTAACAGATGACTTGATACGTGACCCTTATCTGTGGTGGCATCATGTACAGGCTTTTACTCTGATAAATCTCTCTAACATCGACATCTTTATGGAAACTCAATAGCAGGCAGTATGACACACAATAGGACATATGTACAAGGATGAGTAAGCGCTACCCTAGGCAAAACACATTGGCTTTCATACATCATCTCAACATTTAAAAAAACCAGCCTAGTGCGCAGCTATAACGACAAAGACTACACTTACGGTAATTTAAATTAGAGTAAGATACTGTAAAATATATATATATATTTTAAGTACAGTATGTTACAATAAATTCCCAAAACATTTGGTTTAACAGCACATTACTGTAAAGGGACAATGACAGGTCACAGGTTAAATGGTGTATGTGTGTGAAAATCTGGGACATTGCCAGGTCAAAGGGACGATGGGAAGCCTCTATTTGTCATGCACTGAGACAACCTATTACGCTAGAGAGGAGGTATGAACGACCTTTCTACCTTAAATGACAGGTGTAGTTAATCTAGCTGATCACAACACACCTGAGTACAGAGCCTTATGACCTCACCATCCCACCGGCACACTGCCATCAACCCACAATGCACAGCAACGGACCCTAACGAGGGATAGGACACCTCGCTCAGATACGCAATATGTACTCATATACGCACACACACACATTCTGAGCCTCGGAGGATTTAAAGGGTATCCCTTTAAAGTTGTACCCGTATGCAGGTTTAATATGGCAGATTTGGGCACTGATAAATAAACTAGATTGGAACGCAGTGGCTATACAGTAACACGACGTCAGAGCTCAGGCTCTGTGCTTCACAGCACTGTATGGATTTTGACTGTCAGCCTCTCTGAACGTGAGCAACGCAGTCTTGAGCGAGCGAAATGCTGTAATATAAGAGGACTTGATGTATTTAGAAAGATGAGATGTCGAGGGTTATAATAAATACCTATGTCATACAAGCAAGGCAAACACCCGAGTCCAAATGTGCACATTTCCATATCATAAAATTCATTTCACTGTGTCAACGTTTATGATCACTATGTTTAATGTACGGTTACAAGATGACACGGCATCATACCCTGGGTTTTTTCTGAACAGATTAAGCCTATTTATGTTTGTCTATTGTGAAGGAAATTCACTGCGGAACACTCACCTGACTCTTTTCTGTGCGCACACAATTACGATCTGTTTCTCTGAATTGCCTAACACTGTAAAATCCAATTTTATAACTTAGCTAGTCATGCTGGCAACAGAACAAGCTTTCAAATGATGCTCACCTGACCCGGATTTATAATGAGACGTTTTTTTTGATTGTTTAAAACAGAAAATGTGTGATGGCGAGGATGCAGGGTTGTGTTCCAAACAAAACTACAAGTGTGCGCGCTAGTTCCTCAACGGCACAGCCAGTAGAGCTAAAAAAAAAAACACCTTATAGTTGAAGACTTCTTTGAGTCTTAAAAGTGCATTGAAATTACTTCGGAGCTGTGCACACTTTGGAGAGGCCACTTCGAGACACCAGTTAGTCCTCTCACTCAAACCCTTGCAATTTTTTTTGTTTTATGTTGCACCAACCCTACATTTTTTGGGGAGAATATTCTTATCATCCCACACGGCACAGATGTCAATTCAACATTTATTCCACGTTGATTCAACCAGTGTGTGCCCAGTGGGATGTTACTGAATGCATCCAGAGTATTTTCAGACATTCGTTATCAACAAATGCGGCGAAAAGTACAGCGTATGTACACTGAGTGTACCAAACATTAGGAACACCTGCTCTTTGCATGACATAAACTAACCAGGTGAATCCAGGTGAAAACTATAATCCCTTATTGATGTCAATCAGTGTAGATGAAGAGGAGGAGACTGGTTCAATAAATATTTTTTAAGCCTTGAGACAACTGAGACATGGGTTGTGTGTGGTGTGTCATTCAGTGGGTGAATGGACAATACAACATATTTAAGTGCCTTTGAACAGGGTATGGGAGTAGGTGCCAGGCACAAGAACAGCAAGAACTGCAATGCTGCTGCGTTTTTCACGCTCAGAAGTTTCCTGGGTGTATCAAGAATAGTCCACCACTCAAAGGACATCCAGCCAACTTGACAACTGTGGGAAGCATTGGAGTCAACGTGGGCCAGCATCCCTGTGGAATGCTTCCGACTCCCCAATGAATTGAGGCTGTTGTGAGGGCAGAAGGGGCTGTGACTCAATATTAGGAAGGTGTTCCTAATGTTTGGACATTCAGTGTAAAATGCACATAAAATCAGCAGTGTAATGTTTGGATTCAGTCTTATGTCAGGTGAACTGTGTGTTCTCAACATCGGCCAAATACTTTACCCATAATCTCCAAACCGTTCCCTTTCAGTTCTTATGCTTTTCATATTATACATTTTCTTCTGTAAGAAATATTTCATTTAGCCCTATCCATATAGCCAAATTCCCACAAGTGTAAAGGATTAATGAGTCGCTGTCCTTGAGGGAGCGCTTAATTGTCTGTGTGTGGTTAAATAGGGGGATGTTTCAATGTCATTCGCGCTCTGATTACGTGTGTGTGCGTGTGTGTAAACGTGTGTGTCACACAGTATGGGAGATATCTGGGTAAATGACACACCCTCTATGGTCACACAGAACCAGTGGTGGAGTGATGCCTGGAGAAGTGGCCCGCTGTAACGGCAGATTTCCTCCTCTTCGTCTGAAGAGGAGGTGTAGCAGGGATCGGACCAAGGCGCAGCGTAGTTAGTGTCCATGTTTTAATAATAATCAACTGAACAAGACACAATACAAAATAACAAAAGTGAATCTAACCGAAACAGTCCTATCTGGTGCAATGAACACAAAGACAGAAGACAACCACCCACAAAACCCAACACAAAACAGGCTACCTAAATAAGGTTCCCAATCAGAGACAATGACAAACACCTGCCTCTGATTGAGAACCATATTAGGCCAAACAACAAACTCAACATAGAAACGCAACATATAGATAACCCACCCAACTCACGCCCTGACCCACACTAAAACAAAGACAAAACAGAGGAAAATAAAGGTCAGAACGTGACGCCCGCCCAGCGAAGGAAAGGCGACCTGTGTGAAAAAATTATATTAGAAACAGTGACATACACTCAGAATTATCTCAAATTAGAAATCCCATATTGGTCTTTCATAGTCAGGCCAACCCAAGCTGTGCAAGTAGGCCTACTATTGAAACAGATAAATTAGTCTGTCAACTGAGTCAGAAATTCACAGGTTTCAGATTTATTTTCGTTATATTCAGGTTTCGGTTCTGAAAGTCAAACTTTTTTAATAGAAAAACAACCAAAATGGATGTTATAAGTCCACGACAATGCTTAAACCACATCAGGAGACGACCTTTGAGGTCTGGGAAAAATAGAACACATGTTTGAGTGTAGTTACCGTTTAATTCAGTGTAGTTACCGTTTAATTCAGTGTAGTTACCGTTTAATTCAGTGTAGTTACCGTTTAATTCAGTGTAGTTACCGTTTAATTCAGTGTAGTTACCGTTTAATTCAGTGTAGTTACCATTTAATTCAGTGTAGTTACCATTTAATTCAGTGTAGTTACCATTTAATTCAGTGTAGTTACCGTTCAATTCAGTGTAGTTACCGTATAATTCAGTGCAGTTACCGTTTAATTCAGTGTAGTTACCATTTAATTCAGTGTAGTTACCGTTCAATTCAGTGTAGTTACCGTTCAATTCAGTGTAGTTACCGTTCAATTCAGTGTAGTTACCGTTCAATTCAGTGTAGTTACCGTTCAATTCAGTGTAGTTACCATTTAATTCAGTGTAGTTACCGTTCAATTCAGTGTAGTTACCATTTAATTCAGTGTAGTTACCATTTAATTCAGTGTAGTTACCATTTAATTCAGTGTAGTTATCGTTCAATTCAGTGTAGTTATCGTTCAATTCAGTGTAGTTACCGTTTAATTCAGTGTAGTTACCATTTAATTCAGTATAGTTACCGTTTAATTCAGTATAGTTACCGTTCAATTCAGTGTAGTTACCGTTTAATTCAGTGTAGTTACCGTTCAATTCAGTGTAGTTACCGTTCAATTCAGTGTAGTTACCATTTAATTCAGTGTAGTTACCGTTCAATTCAGTGTAGTTACCGTTCAATTCAGTGTAGTTACCGTTCAAATCAGTGTAGTTACCGTTTAAATCAGTGTAGTTACCGTTCAATTCAGTGTAGTTACCATTTAATTCAGTGTAGTTAACATTTAATTCAGTGTAGTTACCGTTCAATTCAGTGTGGTTACCGTTCAATTCAGTGTAGTTACCATTTAATTCAGTGTAGTTACCATTTAATTCAGTGTAGTTACCATTTAATTCAGTGTAGTTACCATTTAATTCAGTGTAGTTACCATTTAATTCAGTGTAGTTACCGTTCAATTCAGTGTAGTTACCATTTAATTCAGTGTAGTTACCATTTAATTCAGTGTAGTTACCATTCAATTCAGTGTCGTTACCATTTAATTCAGTGTCGTTACCATTTAATTCAGTGTAGTTACCATTTAATTCAGTGTAGTTACCATTTAATTCAGTGTAGTTACCGTTCAATTCAGTGTAGTTACCATTTAATTCAGTGTAACTACCGTTCAATTCAGTGTAGTTACCATTTAATTCAGTGTAGTTACCGTTCAATTCAGTGTAGTTACCATTTAATTCAGTGTAGTTACCGTTCAATTCAGTGTAGTTACTGTTCAATTCAGTGTAGTTACCATTTAATTCAGTGTAGTTACCGTTCAATTCAGTGTAGTTACCATTTAATTCAGTTCAGTTACCGTTCAATTCAGTGTAGTTACCATTTAATTCAGTGTAGTTACCGTTCAATTCAGTGTAGTTACCGTTCAATTCAGTGTAGTTACCATTTAATTCAGTGTAGTTACCATTTAATTCAGTGTAGTTACCGTTCAATTCAGTGTAGTTACCGTTCAATTCAGTGTAGTTACCATTTAATTCAGTGTAGTTACCATTCAATTCAGTGTAGTTACCATTTAATTCAGTGTAGTTACCATTTAATTCAGTGTAGTTACCATTTAATTCAGTGTAGTTACCATTTAATTCAGTGTAGTTACCGTTCAATTCAGTGTAGTTACCGTTCAATTCAGTGTAGTTACCGTTCAATTCAAGTGCACAGGCACTATTTGGTTAGCAGTGTTTCTGTAGCTCATGAGATGGAGTTCGCTAAACAAATGGCCACTGGATTGACGCAAATAATCATGACGTCATTCTGCCAGATAGCTAGCTACAAAGTAGCCTATGTCTAATGAATTGAGAAGGTTATTAGGAAAGCCTTTCCATCTACCGGAATACAGTTATGCCTATCATTAGCGTCACTACATTTGTCCTGTTCCTTAATTGTTCGAAACCTGGACGTTTTACTTCATATTATGAGGCATGTCTTACCCTGCCTCAATGTGGCCTTTATCCAGCAATTCGTTTCTAAACACTTCCTCATATGCTTTCTCCCGTTCTATTGCTTTTCATTATTTCATTGTCTAGCAGCCAAAGCCATTATCCAAGTCATATTAGCAGCCCATGATAGTTACTTCATGCTTAGATCTCCCCTCAACAACATTTCTAATGGATATTTCCATGCATGTCCATGAAACCGTCCGGGGTGTGAGGTGTGCATTTTAGAAAGGCATTATCCCACAGATTGCATTTTGGAACATTCACGCATAGGCCTACCGCGGTGTGCACATTGCTGCACCTAAATGATCAACATTTGAAGCTAAACATTCTGATCTGTTCCATCAGCCTCATTAATTGATATGGTGTATACCTCCACTCCACTACTTTGATACACATCGTGGGGATTAAGGAGTCAGTATACGCAATGCTCACTGAACAATAAGTGTGTATACGGCACATACATGCGTATACCCTCTACTGCACAGAACCTCATAACTATTGATAAGTGATAAAGGAGATTAACGGATGGAGGCATAGATATTAAAAACATAATAAAGCCTTCATTAAAACCATGGCACTTTTCATGACACCCGGCTTCAATAACCAGCACAATAATGACTGATGCCTGTTTGAAGTTTCGGAGAGGAAGGAGAGGAGGATAATATTTACCTCCAACAGACAGGAGAGATATATGGAGTCACAGGATTCTTTGATGCTGACCTTGTAAAAAGGTGAGTGCTTGTTTAACAAGGATAGGTCCAATCAAGATTCAAATGGATGATTGCAAAAGGTCAGTGAAATATGCAGCTATGAACAGTAACAACCCAGAGATGATGGCGAGACGGAGACAGGTAAAGAGTGTGCATAAGTGGGAGTGTGTGTATATGAGAGAGCGAGAGAGGTGTTTGGGTTTGTGTGTAGGTAGGGGCTTGGATTGGATTGTGTGTGCATCTCTGCGTGTGTGTGTGTGTGCGCCGAAGAGTGAAGAGGACAAGCAAGGCTCGGGGAATGGACTTGATGTGACACTGGCTGGCTAGTCTGCTCTACACTCAGGGCGGCACAGCTGGTATCAGTGCCTACAATCAGCAAAGGCAATAGGACTCCTATCAACAGACAACTCCCTGGGAGGAGACAGACGCTATGATTGAACTAAAGGGCACCGGTAATGTCATTAACGCAGTGACACAGGGCTTTCAGGGGAGCATATTCACACTGAGAAACTGCAGTCAAAGGAGCCAAAATGGAGTGTTCTGAGGTAAAAACCACAATCAGAAAGCGCAACGATCCCGACTGCACTGTTGAGGGATGACCGTCGCATAGGAGTGATGCCACCTGTCGGAAGACAATACATCAAGAGCTGTTTTAAAGAACCAAGTTGGAGACAGGTAAACTGATGTCCTCTTTTTGTCATCCATTGACTTTGAATTGTTTTGTTTCTTTGCTACAGACGAAGGGGTATACACAAATGGGTTCCTTTCCATTGTTATCACAGGCAGTAGAAGGCATTAACTGGAAATTGATTGAATTGACTGAACACTGCCCGTGATTTCTATTGAATTGACAGGAATTAGTATGGCATTGACCACCAACTGTGTTGACAACTCAGCGGGATTTATGTTCCGTCCCAGTGGCACACACAACAGGCAGATAAAGGAGTTGGAGGAGGGTGGAGAAATATGATGCTCGCCGCATGCCTCGCTGGTCCTGTTATCGCCGTCGATAATGATTCTCAATATATGACAGTTTGGCATTCGACCGTCACTCCTCTGGGAAACTGACCTGTCCTCCACAGGGTTCAAACGCATCGATCAATAAGTAAGTTCAGTAATCTCTGACCATGACCGCACCGTGTGTGTGTTTCCCCCTGAGACATGAACAATATTCCTGGCTGTGGCAATTGGAACAGGTGCCTAGTGAGTGAATTGAGCTCCATGGATAGTTTGGATGGTTTTACCCAATGTCCTTCACAGACACTTAAGAGGGATTGGGATTTCTGGTATGTAAAGTGGCTGACGAAGAGAGAGGGTTGGAGATTGCAAAGAAAGAGAGGCAGCCAACGGACTACATTCAAGTAAGTCATTTAGAAGACACTCTTATAAGGAGTCTAATAAAGAAGGCTGAAACAACCTCATGATTCCAGCATGTAACGTAAATATACATGTACTGTAATTACATCGTCAGAAAACAGGTTAGGGGGAGAGAGAGTATTCCACGCTCCGTTCGATTTACATTCATAAACATTCATGCCTCACACTGAAGGCTTGCGTGTCAATAATACAACTCTAATCTTCCATACGTGGAGAGATAACGAAGTAATCTTCCAAAGACATACAGTAGAGAGATGTATGAATTAGGAAACAATACCTGAAGATATTATGCAGAGTGTTCTGACAGTGAGGTCTCTTCTTACCAAGGCCCTCTATCTATAGTGACTTACCAAGGTCTCTATCTATAGGGACTTACCAAGGTCTCTATCTATAGTGACTCTCAGGGCCTCTAGTGGTAAATCAGGGGCTTAATTGTAGCCAGTAATCGGTTTTCATTATGGTTCCTACGTCCCACGGCGGGGAAACTCAGTTTTATTGGCAACCTGACACCTCTCAGCTCAAGTGTAAAATAAGGCACGTCTGTTGCCGGTCAAACGCAATCACCGCTAACGAGAAGCAATTATGTTATGATATAATGGCCTTGCCTGTCTGAAATGATTTAATGAAAAATGTGTCATCTGTCTGTCTGTTCATCCATTCATCTCTCAAGGCCTGAAGTGAACGCACACACGCACGCCCCCCCCCCCCCCACACACACACGTAAAACCCACATCTGACCATTATTGACACAGCAACATCTGACTCAACAATTTCCTAAAATACACACACTAATCACATCTATCGACAGACCAAGTCGTAAAGCTTTTGAAGATGACTTTCAACATAACTGTCAGGGGAACCAGGGAGCCGATGACTGAGGGAACACACACACACAATTCTACTATCCTTGTGGGGACCAAATTATTGATTCCCAAACAAATCACATTCTATTGGTCACATACAAATGTTTAGCAGATGTTATTGCGGGTGTGGCGAAATGCTTCTGTTCCTAGCTCCAACAGTGCAGTAATATCTAACAATACACACAAATCTAGAAGTTAAATAATAAATTAAAGAATTAAGAAATGTAGAAATATTAGGACTAGCAATGTCGGAGTCCGGAGTATAAATATATATATACAGTACCAGTCAAAAGTTTGGACCCACCTACTTATTGAAGGGTTTTTCTTTATTTTTTACTATTTTCTACATTGTAGAATAATACTGAAGACGTCAAAACTATCAAATAACACATATGGAATCATGTAGTATACAAAAAAGTGTTAAACCAATCAAAATATATTTTATATTTGAGATTCTTCAAAGTTTCCACCCTTTGACAGCTTTGCACACTCTTGGCATTCTCTCAACCAGTATGTAAACATTATTAAAGTGACCAGTGTTCTATGTCTAGGTGCATAGGGAGCAGCCTCTAAGGTGCAGGAATGAGTAACCGGGTGGTGGTCATCTAGTGACTAGGTTCAGGGCAGAGGCCGTCTAGTGATGGCAATTTAACAGTCTGATGGCCTTGAGATTGAAGATGTGTTTCAGTCTCTCGGTGCCAGCTTTGATGCACCTGTACTGTGCCATCTTACATGTTCGATGCCATCTTACATCCAAAATCCTATTTTCCCCAACCCCTATCCTAACCGTAAGCCTAAATCCTAACCCTAAAATATCTTTTTTCCTCGTGGGGACCGGAAAAAAATATTTTCCTAGTTCTACTATCCACGTGAGGACTTCTGGTCCCCACAAGGATAGTAAAAATAAAAACACCCTCTCAGTCCCTAAAGTCATGTTTGATCTCCTGAGTGACAGACAGCTGCCAATCCCACCCCTGGTGTGACTGACAGTCTTCCTCTCTCTCCCGTCTCTTCCTGTTCTACCCCAGGAAGCAGCTGGACGATCGATGGGCAGAACACAGGGATTTACCACAACGTGTCTCCACTCCACTGTCCATCCATTGACCCCCTGGGTTGTTTGACCTTCTGTCCAGCTCTCTACAAGGACTAGACACTTAAAGTAGATACGGAGGTCCAGCCTGGCATCCGGTGTAGACGTAACATAGCAAACATAAATCCAGGACACTGCAATTAGTATATGTCATGCTTGGTATGGTATGTATAATTTGTGGGAAACTGAATACATTCAACCGAAATGTGTCTTCCGCATTTAACCCAACCCCTCAATCAGAGGCGCGGGGGGTTGCCTTAATCTATTACGAATTGCAATTTGTACAATATGTTCCGAATTTGCAAAATGTCTGATATGTTACACATTCCTAATGTTAGGAAGGTGGCTAACGTTAGCTAGGCTAGGGGTTAAGGTTGGGGTTAGGGGAAGCTAACATGCTAAGTAGTTGCAAAGTAGCCAAAAAATAGTAACTATTTGCAAAGTTGCCAATTAGCTAAAATGCTACAGTCGTCCATGATGACTTGAACACACAACCTTGGGTTGCTAGACGTTCACATTACACACTCACCAACAACCTTACTTTCATTTTTGCTTTAAATAACCTCCTGTCTAGCCATACCAAACGTACAATATCATACTAACTTGAGTGTCTCGGATTTACATTTACTCTGTCTTGTCTATGAGACCAGGCTGGGAGGTCCAATGGGAATCATATCTGCAAAAAGAGATCAAAGGCTTGTCACAGCGTTAACAGTTAGATTGCTAAAACATTCTGATGAGGATGTGTCTGCTTGTCTGTTTGCTGCACCATTTTGTATTTTCCTCAGCTGTGACCTTATCGTTGTGTTCACTCCTTCTGTATTTCTGACATTCAGCTAATTTGTGCTTTTCTCTCTGTTTTCCACCCTAATTTATTTGACATCTTGCTGTGTTATCGCTCCTGTGTGTCTTGCACTCTGCTCCTCGACTGGGCGTCGGGGAGACAGATGAGGCTCAGGGGGAGTAACAGGGAAGGTAGAGAAGAGGAGGATTACTGAGGTGAAACTGCATCCAGGTCAGCATTTCTTTGCTACTAGTCTGGGGTGCTGTCCAACTTTCATCATTTTGACGACAGAAAAAAAATGAAGATGTGTGTGTGTGTGTGAGAGTGTGTTAGGATGTGTCGGATTACTGCAGTAAAACCTCGGGCTCAATCCTGGAAGCCTACCTTCTCCCGTCTACGGTGCAATTGTCCCATAAAACATCAAGGCTCTGGCACCCTGCCTAACCCTCCTCATCAAACAGGGCTGAGAAGCAGTCCTCTCTCTCTCTCTCTGGTGACAAAAGACTGTACCCCCTGGAGGATTTACATTCCCAGAGGGCCGTGCTGCAGCACAATGTGGAACCAGCAATCCAACTGACCCTCTCCCACCTCACTGAGCTCACAGACGAGTCTGTGTGTGTGTGTGTGTGTGTGTGTGTGTGTGTGTGTGTGTGTGTGTGTGTGTGTGTGTGTGTGTGTGTGTGTGTGTGTGTGTGTGTGTGTGTGTATGAGTCAACCAACCAAATACAATGTAAAGTGCCTTGAGATCTTGTTAAAAGAGCTATACAAAATTGCAGGAAGATTCAGTACACTGTGTGACTCAGTAAATGTGTGAATGGGTCAGGAAGTACGGAGTCAGAATGGATGGATATATTGACAGGTTGAATGAGTCATCCCCTTTGTTATTCTCTCCCTGTCGGTGTCAAAGACTAGCAAGTATGAGCGAATACCTTCTGACCGGCCGATACATGCCCTTCTGTATGTAAGATGGGTGACTCAACGATTCCTATTTGTCACGGTGCTCAGCAGGGAGGGATAAGGGGTTCCAAAGCACACACGTCACTCAAGGACTGCTCTGTCTGTGTGTGTCGCTCCCGTTTCACTTGATTTCATCATCCCTTTCTCTACGCCTCCAATTAAGCCCCACACAGATTCTCTCGTTTCACACTGACACATTTAGTCAGACACACACACACACACACACACACACTCACACACACACAACTAGGCTAGACCTCCCTTCTGCTCAAGGTTGTTCCATAGTTACCCTTCCCTCACAACATATTTATATCAAATCATAAACACAACAGCTGCCGACTTACAGAACAGACGGCTTTACAATGAATACACACGTCGATGGCAATTACACTGTTATGGAATTTCATAACAAAGTACAGGTTTGCCATCGTGCTTTTCACTGAAAGAAGTCAAACAAGCTGCTGCATCTGGAGAAAGACACACTCAACATGTAGGAGTCTGCCAGGCATACAAGGGTTTTCCTGCACCTCAGTGGAAAGGGAAACAAACGGAAAATAACAATGATGATTTGAAAAGGAGAAATGAAAAGCGAGGGAGAGCGGAGGAGAAGGGAGTGAAGCAGGGAATGCTCTGTGCCTGGAACAGGGCTTAGTGGATTAGCTCCGTCATGCGGCTACGAGGGGAAATAAGGGTTGTGTTGGCTGGATGAGGCCTGACTGCCAGGCTGAACACACACACACAGTCTGGACAGCACAGGCCTATGTGAGTACACTCTCTTATTACGGTCTACCGCTAGGTAGAACACACACTGACTAACATGATACATACGTACATATGTACAACTATTGTCACACAATGTAGAGGTCTGTGGTGACCTTGCCTACAATAACGACAGAGTCATGTGGTGTTGTTGTAGGCCATAGAACGGGCCAGAATTCTCCATAAGGATGTGTGAGGTGAGCCATCTACAACCAAACAATGGAATAGCTTTGTACACCCTTGCACCGCTGACTCAACCTGCAACACACGCACATACATTTGCATGCAGGAACATGTGCACTCACACGATAATATCTTCTGGCACAAAATGTACTATTCGTTGTTGTCGACCTTGAGAATCCCATAGGATTTCGAAGGCTTTTCGATTAGAGCACTGATGAGGATTTATTAAGCATTTACACCACTAGATGGCACCATTGCCCCTTTTCTTTTTCATTTGATTTCCAATTCCTCAGCAGACAGTCACCTGACCAGGACTACACTGACTGGGCTCTCCTCTCCTCGGGACTGTTTGAATACTTTATTCCTACCTTCCCTGAAGTCATCATGAGTTGATTGGTGGAAGCAATAAGACAGCAGTTTGCTTTCACCTATTCAGTCACTTCTCTGAAGTATTGGACTATGAGCCATTGTCTACCTGTGAGAAGCTGTACCAAAGATGTTACGATTGTTGATACAGGCTTTGACTGTACCACTGTCTCTAACTCCGGGCATCAGAGCTGTGTACGCTGATGATCAACAGATAATAGTTGTAGGTCAAACATATTCTCTGTTTACTTCTACTTTGACCAAAGCTGGTTTGCCTGCCATCAACACCACCACACTACCATTGATCAGCAAGGTGGGCTTATTGGGAATGAACCAAACCAGACCGCAATACGAATGGTGCGAGGCAGTCTTAACCAACCAATCAGTCAGTCAGCCAGCCCATAAGATGTTTGGTTGAGCCCAACACTCGTGTCTTCCATTGATCGGGTGATCCGGTCAATACGGTGACCTTCGAAACTGCAGATGAATATAAAAGTAAAAACAATAATGTGTAGGTATTAAAGATGTCCCTGGCGTTCTTTAGAGGGAAGGGATCAATCATTGAGGAAATGACTGGCAACTGGGTTCTGTGCATTTTCCATTTCTGTCATTCTGATGTCTGCAATATGTTTTCTTGCAATTGGCAAGATGTTTCACTGTATAGAGGAGTTACAAGTAAGCGCCCTGAGGTTTGAGTCCTCCAGATAGCTGACGCAGTGTTTTAATGACAGACAGAAAGAACAGACAACATTGCAGCACTATCAGAATCAGACTGGAATAACAAATACATGTGAATAGTATTTAAAGAAGCACTATTTGCAATAAAATTATATTTTCTAAACACTGAAGTAAAAACAATTTAGGTGAATATTGCTCCCTATAAATATTGCTCTATATCATAACGACTGACTCAGATTGGCTGACAATCAAGGAGGAGGAGTTGGGGACAGCAATGGCGTTACCCAATGGGATCACTTCTTCTTGCTGGCACTCTTGGCCTGCTTGCTGGGTTGCTGGGCGGCGTTCTTCTCTAGCTCCACCTGCCTGGCGGCCTCCAGAGCCACCTCTTCCTCCTCCTGACGAAGAAGCTCCGCCTCCAGTAGCCGGTTTCGGAACACCTCCCGGGCCGCCAGCACCTTCTGACGCTGCACTCCCAACGCCACCTGGACAGAGAGAGGGGGAAGGGGACAAAGAAGGCGGAAGAGAGAAGGACAGAGAGAAAGACAAAGAGAGACGATCAACTGATATCCTAGCCTCACGGGCTGCTTGATCTCGCGAGTTTCCACAAATGGCGAACCGTTCACGTAAGCTCGCGAGATCAAGCGGCTCGGAGGGCTACTGATATCCCGTCCTGTCCCTTTTCCTCTCAAAGTCATAACAGTATGAATCATAGTTTTACACAGTTTGTGCAGAGTTGTTCTGTTCTCTGTGTTGTGTGTACGTGTGTGTACGTGTGTGTGCACGTACCTGTGCGTTATATGTACAACCCTGTTAACCCTGTGCTGACCTGTAGGCCGTCGTACATCTCCAGCTGGCGTCTCTTGAGCTCCCTCCTGTTAGCCTGCTCCTGCCTGCGGTGTTCCAGCACAGTGTCTCTGACCAACCTGAAGCCCTGGATCTGCTCTAAGCGCTCCCTCCGCTGGGCCTCCTCCATCACCTGGTCCTTCAGAACAGGAACCT
This sequence comes from Salvelinus fontinalis, assembly GCF_029448725.1. Taxonomy (NCBI): domain Eukaryota; kingdom Metazoa; phylum Chordata; class Actinopteri; order Salmoniformes; family Salmonidae; genus Salvelinus; species Salvelinus fontinalis. Next base: position 3,462,826 of record NC_074684.1, read on the forward strand.
CCCGCTGCCTCCTACACAGCAGAGCACAGCACACAGGGCAACGTGCTTAGTTAGGTAGAATATCTGGGGCCAGATGTATCAAGCGTCTCAGAGTAGGAGTGCTGATTTAGCCTCCGTTTTGCCTTTTAGATCATCATGAAAAAGATGGACAAAGGGAACCTGGGGCTGGATTCACAAAACATTACTTGTGGAAAAAACGTAAGAAGTTTCTTAAATGCAATTCCTCAAAATGTTCTTAGGAATTCGTCGTTTTCTTAGGAACTTCGTAAATATCTTTCTTAAGAACGTCACAAATATCTTATGTGGCATTGACATTAGTAACGTGCTTGAAACCAATAAATAATGTGACAGAGATGATCGGATTTAGTTATTTATCCACACATTATAGCCATCAGGCTAGCTATATCAAAAAAAAAAATGGATAACCAAGAAAAGAGATTGAAGTGAAGGTGGAGGAAATAGCAGCCAGGAAAAGGTTGCTGTTGGGGAGACTTGATAACTGTGGGGTTACTGCAAAGACCAAAAAGAAAGGATGGGCGAGAGTGGCCGAGTCTGTCTCTGCCGTCGGGGGTATGGCAAGGGACAGTGACGCCGTAAAAAAGAAGTGGTCCGACAACAAGTCGGCTGCTAAGAAGAAGGGAGATGAGAGACCATTCATGTGGACAAGCTGGAGGAGAAGGTGTCATCCATCATAGAGATGGTAGTAGAGGGACTGCACGACCGGTAAGTTAGTTAGCTACGTTAGCTAGCTAACGTGTAAAGACATTATAGCCAACATAGCTAACGACATTAACATTGGCTAAGCTAGCCATGTTCTTCTTTGCAAATTGACAAGATAGCGCCAGCTATTTAACACTTCTAGAATATTGTAATATCTTGTTAATTACTAGCTAGCTAGGTAATGAGTGTTTCATTTGTATTCTTGCTGTATTTAAATATCCGGTAGCCAACTGGGTCTGTGGCGCTCATGGTTACAAACATATCCATTCGTCTCAAGACACGGGTTTACCTGTCCTAAAGTTAAGCACATTTCCAAGGAGAAATCTTCAAGCATTATTTTCAAGAATCCCATTCCATGGGAAGAAACTTAGGAAAAACCTTAAGAACATTTCCAATAACTTTATTGAGGAATAGCAACTTTGCTTAACTTTCTTCTTAAGTCTATAGTTAAGGAAAACAGGGCAGCTAAGAAGAAATATCTTCTTAAGGTTTTGTGAATCCGGCCCTATTCTGAGACTGGTACATACGGCCCCACAATGGTCAATATGAAACAGACACATATGAAAGACATTGAAACAGAGAACATTTCCTTATCATAAGCATTTATCTGAAGTAAGACTATGATACAAGTTGAATTTGAATACTAGAAAAAGAGTAAAAAGTAGAGGGAGCAAAAGGGCTAAAGATACAGTGGGGAGGACAAGTAGAAATGGGAATGCAAGGATTAGACGAGGGAGTACAAGAACAATCAAAAGGATCATCCGAGTACACATTCCCCTCCCCTCCATAGATGAACTCATAAACTGCATATCATAGACCTTTCCTTGTCTCCTATCCCAGATCCTACACCCTCTCCCAACACACACACACACACACCCTCTGTCCCTCCCTCCCTCTGAGATGCCCATCTATCCTCATACTGCATGGAAGGATAGACGATGCACTAGGCTGGTGTAGGATGAGATGTCAGAAATAGACTGTGGGATAGTGCTGCAGAGTCGAGGCGTCTGGTCAGGGCCAGGTATGACTGAGCGTAGTATGTCTCCTGGGGCCCGGGGAGGAGAGGTGAGGTGGGTGAGGTATTTAAATGGTAGATTAGAAAAGGCTAAATATGGCTGTCTATTTCCCATACACTGAGGGGGGGGGGGGGGTGATGGGAGCTAATGGACTTAGGATGGTTAATGAACATCACCCTCTCTGTCCTCTGAGTGTGCCTGTGTGTCTGGAAGAGTGTGTGTGTGTCTGTGTCTAAAAGTGAGTGTGTGTGTGTGTGTCTGCAATTGTGTGTTTGCAGGTGTGCGTGATTCACGGCGGGTGTCTACAGCCATTAACCAGAGGAGCAGAAGGCAGCACACACACATTGGGACAAAGGGGGTGGGCTGGGGAGGGGTGAAGAGAGGGGCACTTCTCACAGGAGTGGCGGGCTTATTGGAACCCCAAAATAGCTCCTTAATTAATAAAGCCAAAATTCATCCCATTTATCATGTAGAACCAGCAGAGTAGAGAGGAGAATGGGAGAGAGAGGAGAGGATAGAGGAGATCTGTATAAACCTTGCTGTCTGTCTCGCCGACATTTGCAACATTGTTTCAATGTTCTAGCTGTCCCATAGTGATCAAGAACGTTGCCAGTCAGTATGGCAATGGAACATTTAGAATGAACTACTGCATCACGTCCATAGATACAGAACAAAAAGACTGAACGACTGGGTCGCGTCTCTGACAACCGAACTGATAGAACGAACGACCAGCCGGCTTGGGTAGCAACCCTAGATTTGTATCGGGACTATATCTCGTGGAAGGATGAAATTAATCAAATAATCAAAAAATAAAGTTTTTAATTAAAATTTGTCAAGCATTATTTAAATATGTTGGTAACCAGTTGTATAACAGTGATAATCCCCTCAAAGCCTGTGCATTCGGAAAGTATTCAGGCCGCTTGAGTTTTTCCGCATTTTGTTACGTTATAGCTATGTTTAAAAATGTATCAAATTGTTTTTTGCTCATAAATATACACACAATACCTCATAATGACAAAGCAAAAACAGGTTGAGATATTTTTGCAAATGTATTACAAATAAAAAACATTAAATATCACATTTACATAAGTATTCAGACCCTTTACTCAGTACTTTGTTGAAGCACCTTAGGCAGTGATTACAGCCTCAAGTCTTATTGGGTATGACGCTACGAGCTTGACACACCTGTATTCGTGGATTTCAGGCCAAAGAGTTCAATCTTGGTTTCATCAGACCAGAGAAACTTGTTTCTCATGGTCTGAGAGTCCTTTGCCTTGTACGGTCCGTCTGGCCACTCTACCATAAAAGCCTGATTGGTTGAGTGCTACAGAGATGGTTGTCCTTCTGGAAGGTTCTCCCATTTCCACAGAGGAACTCTTTCAGAGTGACCATCGAGTTTTTGGTCACCTCCCTGACCAAGGCCCTTCTCCCCCAATTGCTCAGTTTGGCCGGACAGCCAGCTCTAGGAAGAGTCTTGGTGGTTTCAAACTTCTTCCATTTAAGAATGATGGAGGCCACTGTGTTCTTGGGGACCTTCAATTCTGCCAAAATGTTTGGGTACCCTTCCCCAAATTTGTGCCTCGACACAATCCTGTCTCGGAGCTCCAAGGCTTGATTTTAGCTCTGACATGCACTGTCAACTGTGGGACCTTATATAGACAGGTGTGTGCCTTTCCAAATCATGTCCAATCAATTGAATTCACCACGGGTGGACTCCAATCAAGTTGTAGAAACATCTCAAGGATGAACAATGGAAACAGGATGCACCTGAGCTCAATTTCAAGTCTCATAGCAAACGGTCTGAATACTTGGTATGGTATGTTAAGGTATGGTTAAGGTAAATAAGGTATGTTTTTTTATTTTTAATATATTTGTAACATTTAAAAAATATATATGTTTTTGCTTTGTCATGATGTGGTATTGTGTGTAGACTGATGAGGGAAAACATTTACTTGATCCATTTTAGAATAAAGCTGCCACAAAACAAAATGTGGAAAAAGTCAATGGGTCTGAAAACTTTCCCAATGCACTGTGTTCAGCCGTGCCAATATATCCTCCAAACAACGGCTTCGAGGGCATTATCACTTAAATAGAGGCGTGTAATCTTGTCATGCTGTTGTTTAAAGCTCTAATGGAAGCTGGGGTTGCAACCCCAGAGAGGACCAGAAAGAAAAGCTAGCGAGGCTAAACCTGCTGATGTATGGAGACTGGGAGTGCTGCTGAGTAGGCAGGCACACACACACACACACACACACACACACTCTCTCTGAAGGAAGGAGAGCTAGTAGACGGAAGACATTCTATCCACTACTGCCTTCAGCAGAGGAAAATTAAACAGTGTCTTCGAACAAACACACTGAGTAATAGTGTCCAGGGCTCAGCTACAGATTGGAATTATCCCCTTCTCACCTTCTACCCCTGTGACTCCGGGTCAATAAAATGTGTTTCTCTATTCATGACAGAGTCCACAGAACAGCTGCATAAAAACTCCATTGATTATAACCCATTATCTATGATGAGGAAGGATAAAATGTGACATGGTGCAGATGAAAACAGCCTGTCCAGTGACAGCAGAAAATGAGCCAGGACTGTGTATCACCTCCAGACCCTGCAAAGAGGGACCTATACACTGGGCTTGTCTGGGGTTGTGAGGGGACACATCACATTACTGTGGGTTACTGAGAGAGGAAACTAGGGTCACAGAGGTGACTGGAGATGAAGGGGAGAAGAGGGCAGGACAGCTGGTTAAATGGCTTCAGTGGATTGTACTCTATGGGTCAGACCCCTTTCCCTCTTACCAAACTGGGAAAACATATCACCAAAAGCAGTAATGCAGAGGAGTGAAAAAGTGAGAGAGAGAGCGAGAGAGAGAGAAAGAGAGTGAGGGGAGGGAGGAATGGAGGAGAGTGAATTATACTGAGAGAGAGTGAGAGACCTGATGAAGGGGGTGTAGTCCATAGGTAAGTGGTGCTGGAAGGGATCTGGTTGGCTGAGGAGAGCCAGCTCCTGATTGGATGGACTCATATGAGCATCAGGAGACTGGGAGTGGATAGCTGCAGGAGAACCGGAAAAAGACACCTCACTAAACCTACTGTTCATAACAGGTGACCATTCCTTCCATCAACTGTTCTACAAAAGACTGCATAATATGAAATACTCAGAGATGTGTAGGTGAGTTTGCAGAGTGTGGTACCTGGCTCTCCACTCTCTGTCCCATCAGTGGGTGTGTGTGCATTGGCCCCACGTAGGAGTTTGTTAATGAACTGTAGTCTGGACTGGAGGGCCTGCAACACATTACAACATCCTCAATACTGTAAAATAACTATTACTATTGATTAATACTCAATCACCATGTCATGAGAGAGAGAGAAACAAAAAAAGGAGAGAGACACTATAGAGTTTGTTCTACCTTGATACACCTGCCAGGCTCAGCGGTCTCCCAGGCCTGTTTCATAGCTCTGATTTCATCCAGTCTCTCTGTGTCCTTCCTCACCTCGATTACCTCCGCATCACACTGGTCACTCACCACACGCAGCGTCCAGTAAGGCTTCGACTGATCCAGGCTCTACACACACACAGACGGATGTGAACACACACCCAAACACACACATGCACAAATAGCCTTTGTAAGCTTCAGGGGGAGGTTACAGATATCTCCCAATATCTCTTTCTTATGGCGCTATGGCCAGCCAGTCTTGCATAAAGAGAAAAGAGACACAACTCCAAGTCATGATGTATTCACCTGTCTATCTCATCCATGCACATAACGGAGGATCATTTCTCAGCTCATCTATTCACAAAATCATATCCGCTCTCCCTCTTTCAGCCCGTGCTGCATCAACGGTGCAGCAAAACAACGGCTACGTCAAAATTGAAATTTAGTCAAGGAGAGCGCTTTCAGAGAATTCTGCCTTTCAAATGGCATTGTCTTTCGTGGTTGTGACAAATAGACAGTGGAGAAAAGCAATTAAATAGGGAGCAGAGCATAGTCAGAGCTACAGCTGTAGTTAGGTCTATTAAAACAATACAGGGTTGCCTCCCGAGTGGCGCAGCGGTCGAAGGCACTGTACCGCAGTGCAAGGGGCCTCACTACAGACCTGGGTGCCCAGGCTGTGTTGCAGCCGGCTGCAACCGGGAGACCCATGAGACGGTGCACAATTGGCCCTACGTCGTCCGGGTTCAGGGAACGGTTTGGCCGGCATGTCCTTATCCAATCGCGCTTTAGCGACTCCTTGTGGCGGGCCAGGTGCATGCACGCTGACCTCGGTCGCCATGGTGTTTCCTCCGACACATTGGTGGGGGTGGCTTACGGGTTAAGCAAGCATTGTGTTAAGAAGCATTGCGGCTTGGCGGGGTCATGTTTCGGGGGACGCAAGGCTCTCGACCTTCGGCTCTCCCGAGTCCGTACAGGAGTTGCAGCAATGGGACAAGACTAACTACCAATTGGATTTCACGAAAATTGAGGAGAAAAACGGGTCAAAAGTATATATATATATATACATACATATATATATATTTACAGTACCAGTCAAAAGTTTGGACACACCGACTCATTCAAGGGTTTTTCTTTATTTTTACTATGTTCTACATTGTAGAATAATAGTGAAAACATCAAAACAATGAAATAACAAGTGTTAAATCAAATTAGATTTTAGATTCTTCAAAGTAGCCACCATTTGCCTTGATGACAGCTTTGCACACTCTTGGCATTCTCTCAACCAGCGTCACTTGGAATGCTTTTCCAACAGTCTTGAAGGAGTTCCCACATATGCTGAGCACTTGTTGGCTGCTTTTCCTTCACTCTGCGGTCCAACTCATCCCAAACCATCTCAATAGGTTGAGGTCGGGTGACTGTGGAGACCTGGTCATCTGATGCAGCACTCCATCACTCTCCTTCTTGGTCAAAAAGCCCTTACACAGCCTGGAGGTGTGTTGGGTCATTGTCATGTTAAAAACAAATAATAGTCCCACTAAGCGCAAACCAGATGGGATGGTGTATCGCTGTAGAATGCTGTGGTAGCCATGCTGGTTAAGTGTGCCTTCAATTCTAAATAAATCACAGACAGTGTCACCAGAAAAACGCCCCACACCATCACACCACCTCCTCCTCCATGCGGAGATCATTCGTTTACCTACTCTGCGTCTCACAAAGACACAGAGGTTAGAACCAAAAATAAAACATTTGGACTCATCAGACCAAAGAACAGATCTCCACCGGTCTACCGGTGTTTCTTGGCCCAAGCAAGTCCCTTCCTCCTATTGGTGTCCTTTAGCAGTGGTTTCTTCGCTGCAATTCGACCATGAAGGCCTGATTCACGCAGTCTCTTCTGAACAGTTGATGTTGAGATGTGTCTGTTACTTGAACTCTGTGAAGCCTTTATTTGGGCTGCAATTTCTGAGGGTGGTAAATCTAATGAACTTAACCTCTGCAGTAGAGGTAACTCTGGGTCCTCCTTTTCTGTGGCAGTCCTCAGGAGAGCCAGTTTCATAATTTATTTTTGATCTTTGCACTCCGGGATCTCTACTTGCACATTCATCTTCTGCACATCTATCACTCCAGTGTTTAATTGCTAAATTGTAATTATTTCACCACTATGGCCTATGTATTGCCTTACCTCCCTTATCTTACCTCATTTGCACACACGGTATATATACTTTTTCGATTGTGTTATTGACTGTATGTTTCTATATTCCATGTGTAAGTCTGTGTTGTTGTTTGCGTCGCACTGCTTTGCTTTATCTTGCCCAGGTGGCAGTTGTAAATGAGAACTTGTTCTCAACTAGCCTACCTGGTTAAATAAAGGTGAAATTAAACAAATAAAAGAATAGCGCTTGATGGTTTTTGCGACTGACTTGAAGAAACTTTCAGAGTTCTAGAAAAGTTCTGCATTGACTGACATTCATGTCTTAAAGTAATGATGGACTGTCGTTTCTCTTTGCTTATTTGAGCTGTTCTTGCCATAATATGGACTTGGTCTTTTACCACATAAGGCTATATTCTGCATACCAACCCTCCCTTGTCACAACACAACTGATTGGCTCAAATGCATTAAGGAAAGAAATTCCACAAACTAACTTTTAACAAGGCACACCTGTTAATTGAAATGCATTCCAGGTGACTACCTCATGATGGTGGTTGAGAGAATGCCAAGAGTGTACAAAGCTTTCAAGGCACTGGGTGGCTACTTTGAAAAATCTCAAATATATTTTGATTTGTTTAACACTTTTTTTTAGGTACTCCGTAATTCCATGTGTTATTTCGTAGTTTTGGTATCTTCACTATTATTCTACAATGTAGAAAAAAGTAAAAACAAAGAAAAACCCTGGAATAAGTAGGTGTGTCCAAACTTTTGCCTGGTACTGTATACCCAATACAGGGATTGAGATAATAGAATACACTTATTAGGTTAGTCAGAGGCTTTTCTCCAAAGCTACAGGTAACACAACCAATTAGTAGATGCACAACTAATACTTTGAATGCTAAAGGAACAACTAGGTTATTATCAAGTAATGTGCATATTTCGCTTTATAATGTCTATGTAAACAGCGTAGGGCAGGGGTGTCAAACTCATTCCACGGAGGGCCTAGTGTCTGCAGGTTTTTGGTTTTTCCTTTCAATAAAGCCCTAGACAACCAGGTGTGGGGAGTTCCTAACTAATTAGTGATGTTAATTCATCAATCAAGTACAAGGGAGGAGCGAAAACCCGCAGACACTCGGCCCTCGGTGGAATGAGTTTGACACCTGTGGCGTAGGGTATAATAATCAGTGGTGGTCAGCTGTCAGTTTGTAGTGTTACCTACCGTTTCCATCCTGGAGCCAGGCTTGGCTGGGGGTTTGTCCTTGTCCTTGTCACCTTTGCCCTTGCGACTGCCCTTGGGGGTAGATGACTTCTGGCCCTCGCTGCTCTGGGCTTCACCACTGACCGGAGTTGCCGGGTCCTCATGCTTCTCCCCGTGCACTATGACCAAGGACCAATGAGAAAAGAGGTCAACGATCAGATGGTCAGTAGCAGGACAGATACACGCGCTGAACCTATCAATCAAATGAAATCAATCAAATGTATTTGTATAGCTTTTATTACAAATGCATACAGTGGCTTGCGAAAGTATTCACCCTCCCTTGGCATCTTTCCCATTTTATTGCCTTACAACCTGGAATTAAAATAGATTTTTTTGTGGTGTTTGTATCATTTGATTTACACAACATGCCTACCACTTTGAAGATGCAAAAAAATGTTGAAACATACAAGAAATAAGACAAAAAAAACAGAAACTTGAGCGTGCATAACTATTCACCCCCAAAGTAAATTCTTTGTAGATCCACCTTTCGCAGCTCTGTGGAGTGTACGGCTTAAAGTGGTCCTGTGGACAGATACTCCAATCTCCGCTGTGGAGCTTTGCAGCTCCTTCAGGTTTATCTTTGGGCTCTTTGTTGCCTCTCTGATTAATGCCCTCCTTGCCTGGTCTGTGAGTTTTGGTGTGAGGTTTGTTGTGGTGCCATATTCTTTCCATTTTTTTATAATGGATTTAATGGTGCCCCGTGGGATGTTCAAAGTTTCTGATATTTTTTATAACCCAACCCTGATCTGTACTTCCCCACAACTTGACATGTTTGGAGAGCTCATTGGTCTTCATGGTGCCGCTTGCTTGGTGGTGTTGCAGACTTTGGGGCCTTTCAGAACAGGTGTATATATACTGAGATCATGTGACAGATCATGTGACACTTAGATGGCACACAGGTGGACTTTATTAACTCATAATGTGACTTCTGAAGGTAATTGGTTGCACCAGATCTTATTTAGTGGCGTCATAGCAAAGGGGGTGAATACATATGCAAACACCACTTTCAGGTTTTTATTTATTTTTTTAGAAACAAGTTTTATTTTTCATTTCACTTCACCAATTTGGACTATTTTGTTCATGTCCATTACATGAAATCCAAATAAAAATCTATTTAAATTACAGGTTTTTAATGAAACAAAATAGGAAAAACGCCAAGGGGATGAATACTTTTGTAATGCACTGTACAGTATGTCAAAAAAAGGATTCAGCAATCCAAGCCTTATAGATACATTGGTATTTTAATAACTTTTTAGTCTTGATTAGAGATTATGTGAGAGTATTCTGTGCATTATTCTGTGAGAGTATTCTGCACGTTATTCTGTGAGTTATTCTGTGAGAGTATTCTGTGAGTTATTCTGTGAGAGTATTCTGTGCATTATTCTGTGCGAGTATTCTGCACGTTATTCTGTGAGAGTAATCTGTGCATTGTGTATCTGACTTGTTGAGGTCTGTATTACAGGTTTTTACAGGTTTTTAATGAAACAAAATAGGAAAAACGCCAAGGGGATGAATACTTTTGTAATGCACTGTACAGTATGTCAAAAAAAGGATTCAGCAATCCAAGCCTTATAGATACATTGGTATTTTAATAACTTTTTAGTCTTGATTAGAGATTATGTGAGAGTATTCTGTGCATTATTCTGTGAGAGTATTCTGCACGTTATTCTGTGAGTTATTCTGTGAGAGTATTCTGTGAGTTATTCTGTGAGAGTATTCTGTGCATTATTCTGTGCGAGTATTCTGCACGTTATTCTGTGAGAGTAATCTGTGCATTGTGTATCTGACTTGTTGAGGTCTGTATTCCTGTCAAGGTCTGATGCCTTCCTGCTGTTTACACAGTGGAATCACAACACATGGCAACGATCAAGCCATTCCAAACAACATTTCCACAAGGGAACGCCATTTGTGCAATACCATAATTGCTCTGAAAAACTACCAGCGTGCATTTCCAATTCTGCTTGACGGGGCATTAAATGAAAAGCAATTATCCAGCCATTAAAATTACGCAAAATTGTGCTTTTAATCCAAAAAGTATTGTGACCAATTTAGTCATTCGCATTAGTCCGTTCACACTCTATTGACTGAAGATTAAGCGTCCATGGACACAGTGTGCGTGCTAGATGGCACTGTTGCACAGTGTTGGCTACTGCTGCCATTCTCCAAGTCCCCCTTTTCCAATAGAAATGATTGATAATCCCTCATTTTAAATTGACAACCTGTCACACGTACTGAAGGGGTTGATAGCTACAGAGCATGATGCTCACCACACCCAGTCATTGTGATCACATCTCAATACCACCAATAACATCCCTATCCTATCTGTTTTCACATATCACAGACAATAATATCAAGGAAGTGAAACCATGGCAATGGCTAGCGGTGCTGCGCCACAGACCTAGCTTGGAAATCGCCCTGTACCACATCGCATTCGGAAAGTATTCAGAACCCTTGACTTTTTCAACATTTTGTTACGCTACAGCCTTATATTAAAATGGATTAAATTGTTCCCCCCCCCCCATTATCAATCTACACATAATACCCCATAATGACAAAGCAAAAAAAGGTTTTAGAAATGTATAACACGTGTAAAACATGAATATTCAGACCCTTTACTCAGTACCTTGTTATAGCACCTTTGGCAGCGATTACAGCCTTGAGTCTTCTTGGGTATGACGCTACCGTCATTGTAAAAAATGATTTGTTCTTAACTGACTTTCCTAGTTAAAGTAAGGTTAAATAAATGTTTTTATAAAAATACAAGTTGGCACACCTGTATTTGAGGAGTTTCTCCCATTCTTCTCTGCAGATCCTCTTAAGCTCTATCAGGTTGGATGGGGAGCGTCACTGCAAAACCATTTTCAGGTCTTTCCAGAGATGTTCGATTGGGTTCAAGTCTGGGCTCTGGCTGGGCCACTCAAGGACATTGAGACTTGTCCTGAAGCCACTCCTGCGTTGTCTTGGCTGTGTGCTTAGGGTGGTTGTCCTGTTGGAAGGTGAACATTCACCGCAGTCTGAGGTCCTGAGCGCTCTTGGAGCAGGATTCATCAAGAACCTCTCTGTACTTTGCTCTGTTCATCTTTCCCTCGATCCTGACTAGTCTCCCAAACCGTTCCGCTGAAAAACATGACCACAGCATGATGCTGCCCCCACCATGCTTCACCATAGGGATTCCCTCCAGACATGACACTTGGCATTCAGGCTAAGGAAAATCTTGGTTTCATCAGACCAGAGAATCTTGTTTCTCATGGTCTGAGAGTCCTTTAGGTGCCTTTTGGCAAACTCCAAGCGGGCTGTCATGTGCCTTTTACTGAGGAGTGTCTTCTGTCTGGCCACTCTACCATAAAGACACTGATTTGTGGACTGCTACAGAGGTGGTTGTCCTTCTGGAAGGTTCTCCCATTTCGACAGAGAAATCTGGAGTTCTGTCAGAGTGACCATCGGGTCCTTGGTCACCTCCCTGACTAAAGCCCTTCTCCCCCGATTGCTCAGTTTGGCCGGTCGGCCAGCTCTAGGAAGAGTCTTGGTGGTTTCAAACTTCTTCCATTTAAGAATGATGGAGGCCATTGTGTTCTTGGGGACCTTCAACTCTGCATTACTTTTTTGGTACCCTTCCCCAGATCTGTGCCTCGACACAATCCTGTCTCGGAGCTCTTCCTTCCGTTGCTTGGTTTTAGCTCTGACATGCACTGTCAACTGTAGGACCTTATATAGACAAATATGTGCCTTGCCAAATCATGTCCAATCAATTGAATTTACCACAGGTGGACTCTAAACAAGTTGTAGAAACATCTCAAGGAGGATCAATGAAAACAGAATGCACTCGAGCTCAATTTCGAGTCTCATAGCAAAGGGTCTGAATACTTATGTAAATAAGTTATTTGTTTTTAATACATTACATTTACATTTAAGTCATTTAGCAGACGCTCTTATCCAGAGCGACTTACAAATTGGTGCATTCACCTTATGACATCCAGTGGAACAGCCACTTTACAATAGTGCATCTAAATCTTTTAAGGGGGGGGGGGGGGGTCAGAAGGATTGCTTTATCCTATCCTAGGTATTCCTTGAAGAGGTGGGGTTTCAGGTGTCTCCGGAAGGTGGTGATTGACTCCGCTGTCCTGGCGTCGTGAGGGAGTTTGTTCCACCATTGGGGTGCCAGAGCAGCGAACAGTTTTGACTGGGCTGAGCGGGAACTGTACTTCCTCAGTGGTAGGGAGGCGAGCAGGCCAGAGGTGGATGAACGCAGTGCCCTTGTTTGGGTGTAGGGCCTGATCAGAGCGTGAAGGTACTGAGGTGCCGTTCCCCTCACAGCTCCGTAGGCAAGCACCATGGTCTTGTAGCGGATGCGAGCTTCAACTGGAAGCCAGTGGAGAGAGCGGAGGAGCGGGGTGACGTGAGAGAACTTGGGAAGGTTGAACACCAGACGGGCTGCGGCGTTCTGGATGAGTTGTAGGGGTTTAATGGCACAGGCAAGCCAACAGCGAGTTGCAGTAATCCAGACGGGAGATGACAAGTGCCTGGATTAGGACCTGCGCCGCTTCCTGTGTGAGGCAGGGTCGTACTCTGCGGATGTTGTAGAGCATGAACCTACAGGAACGGGCCACCGCCTTGATGTTAGTTGTTATAATACATTTGCAAAACATTCCAAAAACCTGATTTTGCGTTGTCATTATGGGTTATTGTGTGTAGATTGATGAGGAAAACATTTTATTTGATCAATTTTAGAATAAGGCTGTAACTTAACTAAATGTGGAAAAAGGGGTCTGAACACTTTCTGAATGCACTGTATATACAGTGTGGAAGAGTTATTTGTCATCGGTGTGTACACTTATATCCAACCTGTATCCTAACGAGAAAATAAACTTTGCCCTCCTTTAAGTAAACAAGCAGTCATGTTTCAATCACATGCATCAAGCAGCCCATTTCCTAGTCATTTAACCAGGACCAAGTCAAGGAAGAACCTGCTATCATTCTCAGTGTATTGAGGTGTTGGCTGAGGGGCTTCAACGGCCAGTAGCGGCTACAAAGAGAGCATGTCGTAACCACGAGCTGTTCCCACACCGCTGAGACACAGAGTTAAACTGGGCGAAATTAATTCACTTTCCTGCTGCCAAGATATTTCCCAGGGTACCAGGGGGCAAGAAGCCAACTTAATTTGACTTCATGACCCAGTTTCACTGGCTTATTGGAAAACTAGGGGGAGGGGGGCACACACACACACCCCTGCACACACGGAAAACTCTGTAACCCAGTCATGTTTTCTACACTAACGACCAGCACTTTAAAACATTATGTCATATCTATTAGACAAATAGGACTCTCTTTTCCTTTAGAATCAATACACACATACTGCGGTAGGCATGAGAATTCACGACATGCATACAGAGTGAACCTGATTTTCTGCTGTGCAAACTAAATGGGTATAGGAGTTACTTTCCAGATTGCAAAATTGAGAAGACAAAAAGGAATTCTAATATAATTACGCAAACAATTATCTTCAGGCAATCATGCAAATCTGACTGCATTCACCTAGTCTCACCTCCCCCTCACCCCACCAATATCAATCCCTCAATTAATTTATCCGGTAAGAATGTTAACCTTTCTGAGTTTCTGTTTCTTCTTTGTGCAGCATACAAAGTCATCTGGGAGGCGGAAGTGATGACACAGGGTTATTGCCTCATTCAGAGGGTTCCCTGGGCCTCGCAAATCACATCTAGTGATTTGCTAAATCAATCCATCAATCAAATGTATTTATTAAGCCCTTCTTACATCAGCTGATGTCACAAAGTGCTGTACAGAAACCCCGCCTAAAACCCCAAACAGCAAGCAATGCAGGTGTAGAAGCACGGTGGCTAGGAAAAACTCCCTAGAAAGGCCAAAACCTAGGAAGAAACATAGAGATGAACCAGGCTATGAGGGGTGGCCAGTCCTCTTCTGGCTGTGCCGGGTGGAGATTATAACAGAACATGGCCAAGATGTTCAAATGTTCATAGATGACCAGCAGGGTCAAATAATAATAGCTATATTCATCTGCCTTTCATTAGGGATTTGATTAAAGCTCCATGGCTAGTCACAGGGAGAACAGACAGACCTGCCTGCCTGCTGCATATCTGGCACATTTCAGATGCAACATGCAAAATACGCTCGGGAAAACAAACACAGGGATGCAACATCCGATCAGGATTCAGAGGAAAACATCGGGGGCTTCTGAAATGCAATATGTAATATGGAAATGTAATTACTAACCTCGTGCATATTGGGGGCATTATCTGAATTGCAATATGAATGAATAACATGATTCCAACCCAAATAGTCAGTATATTTTAAAGTAAAGTTGAAACCTGACCCAAAATAACCCCAATATCTCTTTGGGATATTAGCCTATTGCTTCAGACAGCAGAGTAGTGTTCCTGCCCACAGATGGGGTGAAGTGACGTGACCAGAGTGTGTCACTGGCTAGTGAGTAACTGTCCGAGACAGAAGAGAAGATTCAAACTCTTTTTTTGTCTAGGACAAAATTCAAGAACACAGTACAGGTCATATCCCCCTTCATGTCATTCACTCCCGCAGATTACAAACAAATTTGTCGGTGGGACGTGGATGGCCTTTCTTAATGTCTGTGCAGAAGAGAATATTATAATTCTGAGCCTCTCATTTGCTGCTGGGCTCTCTCTGTGGCAGGATTGTGGGTATTGCGCATTTGTGATTTTCTGGTGTGTTCTCTATGGGGACTGCTGAAGGGGATTGTGCATCTATGAGTGGCTGGTGTGAGTACCTTTCATCTCGTTCCTCTCCAGGTCCCTGAGCGTATGGACGAAGGCCATCTGAGAGTTGTCGAGAGCCCAGCTCTTATGCAACACCTCCGCCACCACTATGTACCTATGGCCCTGAGAGAACGAGAGACAACAGTCATCAACAACATAAACAACAACAACACACACAAACAAGTACACCTCTGCCTGCCCTGCGCTATACACACGACCTTCAAATTCAGGGAATGCAGTCAACAATTATAGCTATAGCAGTTATAGCATTTCGGTCTGAGACGAGAGAGAAACATCATAACAACACAACCACCACAGATAAACATCAGCAGCACCTATGCCACTGTTAGCGATACAGTATGTACTGAGTCACAGAGATAGACACACAGTAAATATCACATTTCGTTCGTTTTTCCTTTGTGATGATTTAGATTCATGTATAACATAGTTCTAACAGTATACTGTTTAGAGTGGTGTAAAAGCAGTTTGCCAGTGAGCATCAATATGTTAGTGTAGGGCCCACCAGCATCTTGATCATTGACTGGGGCTCCAAGCCACTATAATCCTGATCAATACCTCTTCATTCTGATCTGTCGTACCTGAATATCACTCCATCTGATCAGAGGTTGGGCTCTCGAGTGGCGCGCCGGTCTGAGGCACTGCATCTCAGTGCTAGAGGCGTCTTTACAGACCCCGGTTCGATTCCAGGCTGTATCACAACCGGCCGTGATTGGGAGTCCCATAGGGCGGTGCACAATTGGCCCAGCGTCGTCCGGGTTTGGGTGGGGTAGGCCGTCATTGTAAATAAGAATTTGTTCTTAACTGACTCGCCTAGTTAAATAAAGGTTAAATAATATTTTTTTTAAAAGAGGTTCGCTAGTAGCTCATTAATATTGATGCTACAGGGTTGTTTTTGCTGTTGTTTGATGTAACAGAGTTGAGAGAATGCTCAATAATCTGCCTCTGAACAGAGGTTTCACCCAAAGACAGCGATGTCCATTGAAGGGTACACAGTGACTCAGATAAACAGCAACTGAGTGTGTGTGAACCAAACTATCCGATACTGTCCGTGCGAGGTCTGGCGGCAAACTCAGTCGCGACTCATAAATCAGGTCAAAATCAGAGCCTGCCTGATAGGTAGAGAGATAAGAGAGCAAACGATAACAACAAAACAACTCCCCAATACTTCTGTATCTCCACATCCAACCCTTTCCTTCCTACTTCCCCTCCTCCAGAGTGTGTGTGTGTGTGTGTGTTACAGCAGAATCTTTCATATGGGCGATGGTTGAAAGGTGAGCTGTCAGCGGTGATACCATAGTCTCCATGGGCGGCTGGGTCTGGGTGTGAGGCTGGTTCTGGGTCTGGTCGGTCAGGTGGGGAGTCTCCATGGCCATGCCTTCCTGGCCCCCTCCTCCCTGGGTAGAGCCTATCACTCTGGCCTCTTCCTGGCTCTGCTTTCCATCCGCCTGGGGGGGTCCGCAGGAGGCGGCTGTGACACGCGAAACACAATATTGACTTTCATAGAAATTCCCCAAAAAACGAAATAAGAGTAGAAAGAAAAATGTCAGTAAACTGCTTTAGACCTTTCAGACAGATGAACGTGAGAGGAAACATAGGATTGAGAGAGCAGTCTTGGAGTGTCAGGGTTTTTGCCTGTCTATGTGACAGAGTATTTTAGTGGCAATAACAAATCGGGTCAAACCAGTCAAAATGCTTATGCAGTATCTTGACTTGTGTTTGCCTTAGTCTCACAACTTGACACATCTACCTTTTGAGGGGAGTCGACCTGGTTCTTTCGCAGTATTATACACTCACGGAAAACTGTAATTGATATGGTAATTTGGGGTATTATTAAGAGTAAAAATTGTACTCTGAAATGGTTTACTGCAGTATACTGTAAATTATGGTGCATTGTGGGAAAATGTCATGGGCAGGGAAAGAATTGCTCTATTTCAAATGGTACTGTAATTCCACCCTACTGAAAACAGTACAGTATCTTTGGAGCGCCAAAAACCTTTTGACCATTTGTAGGTGCATGGTATTGTTGTTTCTGGCTCATTAACATATGTGGAGGCGTGCCTTATAAGAGGCTATATTAGATATACACATGAGTGAGGTTGCTTAAGAATTTTTATTACAATTTAACATGTAAAGGGGACAGATTGGACTGGCTGCCAGGCTTAAACATTAAATGGTTGAGCATTTTGCCCCCGTAGTCACCGCCAGTTTGGATGCCTTTGTTAAGGCCTCTAGAAGTGCAAGTCATATAAAACACCAAATGTTCATGCAGTAATGTGTAAACACTATACCTAGCATCCAAGCTGCTTGCACCAATCCCTTTTAATTACAGTAAAATACAAAACACCTCCATTCATTCATTAATTCCGATTATTTTACAGTATTGTACGGTTTGTCATAACACAGTACTTGCTTTGATACCGTATTTATTATACAGTAGACGTACAGAATTGTACTTTCCACTGAGCATGCCTGTTAATGTCAAATTCACAGCAACCCCTTTACAGTGTAAAATGTTAATATGCAGGTTAGATTGAATATTCAGTCCTTTTCAATCATTTGTCCCCTGACCAACTCACTAATAACAAATTACACAACTCTGAGAGACTCTTATCCCCTTGCCCAACCCTACAGGGAACATTCACCCTCAATTGTTGTTTACTCTCCCATCAGTAAAGTTTAAGTAGCAGAAAACAGCATTGTTGATTAATGTTGTGCCTTCCGGACTGGATCTGATTGTGATTGACAGGTTGGCTGCAGGCCTGGCTGATAGACAAGTCATTGATTCAAATCAAATCATATTTGTCACATACACATGTTTAGCAGATATTATTGCGGGTGTAGCGAAATGCTTGTGTTTCTAGCTCCAACAGTGCAGTAATATTTAACAATTCATCACAATACACACAACTTAAAAGTAAAAGAATGGAATTAAGGAATATATACAAATTAGGAGGAGCAATGTCGGAGTGGCATAGACTATTACAGCAGAATAGAATACAGTATATACATGAGATGATTAAAGCAAAAATATGTAAACATTATTAAAGTGACTAGCGTTCAATTATTAAAAGTGGCCAGTGATTTCAAGTCTACGTATATGGGACAGCAGCCTCTAAGATGCAGGGTTACCGTAACCACTTGGAAGCCACTTAGTGATGGCTATTTAACAGTCTGATGGCCTTGAGATAGAAGCTGTTTTTCAGTCTCTCGGTCTCAACTTTGATGGACCTATACTGACCTTGCCTTCAAGATGATAGCGGGGTGAACAGACAGTGGCTCAGGTGGTTGTTGTCCTTGATGATCTTTTTGGCGTTCATATGACATCGGGTGCTGTAGGTGTCCTGGAGGGAATGTAGTTTTCCCCGATGTTGCGTTGGGCAGACCGCACCACCCTCTGGAGAGCCCTGTGGTTGCGGCCGGTGCAGTTGCCATACCAGGCGGTGATACAGCACGACAGGATGCTCTCGATTGTGCATCTCTTAAAGTTTGTGAGGGTTTTAGGTGCCAAGCCAAATTTCTTCAGCTTTCTGAGGTTGAAGAGGCACTGTTGCGCCTTCTTCACCACACTGTTTGTGTGGGTGGACCATTTCAGAACGTCAGTGATGTGTACGCCGAAGAACTTGAAGCTTTCCACCTGCTCCACTGCGGTCCCGTTGATGTGGATAGGGGAGTGCTCCCTTTGCTGTTGCCTGAAGTCCACAATCAGCTCCTTTGTTTCGTCGACATTGAGTGAGAGGTTATTTTCCTGGCACCACACTCCAAGGGCCTTCACCTCCTCTCTGTAGGCTGTCTCATCATTGTTGTTAATCAGTTCTACTATTATTGTGTTGTCTGCAAACATGATGATTGAGTTGGAAGTGTGCATGCCCACGCAGTCACGGGTGAACAGGGATTACAGGACGGGGCTGAGCACACACCCTTGTGGGGCTCCAGTGTTGAGGATCAGCGAAGTGGAGATGTTGTTTTCTACCATCACAACCTGGGGGCAGCCTGTCAGGAAGTCCAGGACCCAGTCGCACAGGGCGGTGTTCAGACCCAGGGCACCGAACTTAATGATGAGCTTGAAGGGTACTATGGTGTTGAATGCTGAGTTTCTGTATGTTAACACAATCACACCATGAGTGGTTAATCATGAAACATACACCCCCGCCTTTCTTCTTCCCAGAGGGGTTGTTCCTGTCTGCGCGATATACTGAGAACCCTGCTGGCTGTATGGACGAAGACAGTATATCCGAGAGAGCCAGGGCATTTTTAAAGGCTGACAAACAGACAGACATCACCATGGCATGATGCCGCTGTGGTGTTCACAGTGTGGCCGAGAGAGAGAATAGCTGGCACTGCAGAATCTGAGCAGGAAATGCACAGTCACCATTACACTGACAACAAATGGGTAGTATCATACACTCACAAAAAGAGAATACTTTACCCACCCCTACGTATATATTTGGACAGTGATGCTAAAATGTTAAATGTGGCTCTATACTCCAGCATTTTGGATTCAAGATCAATTGTTTCATTTGCAGTGACAGTGCAGAATGTCACCTTTTATTTGAGGTTATTTCCATTAAAATCTGATTTACCATTTAGAAATGAAAGCGCTTTATAGATCTAGTCCCTCCATTTGAAGATATCATAAGATTTCCAAAGTATTTGGACAAATTTCACTTACAGTGTACCAAAGAAGTCAAAAGCGAAAGTAGTTGGTCCTATATTCCCACCACACAATTTTTTAAATGTCATCTTTATTTAACTAGGCAACTCAGTTAGGAACAAATTCTTATTTACAATGACAACCTACAGGGGAACTGTGGGTTAACTGCCTTGTTCGGGGCAGAACGACAGATTTTTACCAGCCTTTCGGTTACTGGCCCAACGCTCTAACCACTAGGCTACCTGCCACCCCCAATGACTACATCAAGCTTGTGACTCTACCAACTCGTTAGATGCATTTGTTTTGGTTGTGTTTTGGGTTGATGACTGGAGGAAATGTCTTTCTAAGTGAGTAGATGAGATGTTTCTGAAAGTTACAGAGGCTACAACAAAGCGTGCTAACCTCTTACCATTACCAATAATAGGGGGGATAAGCATTTTGATCTTTGTCCCTCTAACTTTCACACCCATCATTATTCACGATTCATTCATGATTATCCATAATCATGGTAGTATCATGTAGAAATGTTCAAACATTTTCTATTCATACTTACAATAAAAGTGACTACAAAACGACACAATACATTATTCACAATTCACAAATCACAAGCTTGATGACGTCATTGTGTGCAAGGAATATGGGACCAAATACCAAAAACATTTGACTACTTTAACCCTCAACCTACCAACATATTTTACATACATGGATCACCAACTGGGGTCATTTTGACCCCAAGAAGAAACTATTTGAAAAGCAACAATCATAGCCCAATATCACCTTAATTCTTATCAAAACATCATAAGACATATAAATGTTTTCTGAAATAAAAATTACCAAAAAAGCCTGGTATTTTAGCAAAAGTACAGTTCATTTGCATATTATGTAAAACTTCAATATAAATGTGTCCCTTCAATAACGCACAGATTTTAGTACAATCCACGTAAGTACTAAAAAGCTGAAGTAAATATCAATTCCGTATCGAGTGAGTCACTGGTACTTCCTGCTTTAGTTTTTGCTTGTAAGCAGGAATCAGGAGGATAGAATTATGGTCAGATTTGCCAAATGGAGGGCGAGGGAGAGCTTTGTACGCGTCTCTGTGTGTGGAGTAAAGGTGGTCTAGATTTTGTGTTCCTCTGGTTGCACATGTGACATGCTGGTAGAAATGAGGTCCAACGGATTTAAGTTTGCCTGCATTAAAGTCCCCGGCCACTAGGAGCTCCATTTCTGGATGAGAATTTTCTTGTTTGCTTATGGCCTTATAAGCTAAAAAGCTAAAAACCAAGTTGCAAACAACGCGAAAAAACTAACAAAATAGCACAGCTGGTTAGGAACCCGTAAAACCGCAGCCATCCCCTCCGGCGCCAATATCATTCGCCTATGATGTTGTATAGGTGGAGTTATGGTTCAATTTGCATATATGAACTTTTATTTCTAACCACGTGGAACTGCATAAACATGCTTTTAACTTTCAAACCATTTTTAAATGTTTTATCTAATGTCACACAGTGGCCCCGTTATTTATAGAAAAAAAACATCCGTACAGTAAATGACTGTGACAGACACAGTCATTTAAATACAGTACTTTGTGAACAGAATGAATACCTTTGCATGTTCTACAACATACTGAGCTAATATCTACCCTGTCAATCATGATTGCAAGTGACACAGGAAATATATGAAAATACAACGACTCCTCTAAGAAGCACTTTTGTCTTCCAGCTGACCTTAAAACAATGTTACTCACGGTTGCCAGGCTGGAAGTGGTATACCGGGATGACCACGTGGCCTTTCCCAGTGTTACTAGCCACCACTTCCTCATGGTCCAGGACGGAGAGGCGGATGTGGACATCCGGTTTGGACGTCTGGAACTGGACCGTACCGGCGTGGTCTGCGGTCACCTTCACAGAATACCTGTCGTAATATACAGAGTTTATTATTGGTAGGGTCGGAAGGTTTTCCTGACAATGTGATCTGACCAGGAAAAACTATGCCCTCAATCAATATGTGATTAGCAGAAAACATAGACAACAGGCAATTATGAATTCCTGATGAATCATATAACTGATTACAATTAAATTAGGCACCTTCCAACCTAAGTACGTATGTTTTACCCTGTCATTATTATGCTACCTGCAGATGACGTTCCTGTCATTGGGAATGTAGTAATCCCTGAATTCCTTCACAGAGAAGTTGTTGAGTGGAGCCTCTCGTGCCAGGTCAGGAAGATCACATGAGCCAATCAGACGCATCCTCCACTTGGCCCCCACGAGGGGTGTGTCAGGGGTGTGGGCCTCCGCCACAAAGGTGTATCCACGCTACAGGGAGGTGGGTATGAGGCATGAGGTTGAGTTTCTCACACACACACACAAATACATGGCACACCCACACACATATACTGCATATACAGTACTATCATAGTGCCACATTCCTACACTGTAAAACACAAAAAACTGATTTGTTTTTTATATACACATACATATGCGTTTCTATGTACAGTATAACATACGGTTTGCGTTTGTATTTGTGAGAGGTTGAATGTACAGTAGTTTGTTTAACGTTGAGACCTGGTTGTGTTTGTAGACGTGGGGCTCTACTCTCTGGAAGACTCTGGGTAGCTCTTGTCCTGTGCTGTTGTCTATGACGTGGAGCAGACAGGAGGAGACTGGGGAGTAGACCTTAGCCACGAGCAGCATTTCTTTAGGCACCAAGAACACCTCTCTGGAACACACGCACACAGTACTCACAATGAAGTTTTACTACCACATAAAAAACATTAACAATGGAGCATCATGGGGGTGTTAGCAAAACATTTTACATTCATATATAACATGATTCAGTGCTTTGTCCGTGTGTTGTGTGAGTATGTGTGTGTGTTTTCGACCTGAAGACCAGTAGCCAGGAGTTGGCCAGTTCCGGCAGAGGGACAGAGTAGTCAGTGAACGTGATTCTGGTCCACTCATCCTCCTGGCAGGGGTACAGTTCAGCTGTCCTCTCATCGTTACTGACGATGTACCTGGACAATAAAGACACAACAACCTTGACTACCAGGAAAATGAGGTGCTGCATATGGGGGCGAGGTCTACACCAATAGATGCATAAAGAGAGGACGAGATCACTGCCCTTCCAAGCAGAAAGGCAGTACCTGCTCTTAGCGTGAAACTGAGAAAAATGGCTTTTATTTACCTTAGTTTCACAGTAACTTTATGCAGTTACTTTTAACATGACCCCCATTTTCTCCAAAACACAATACGAGGCAGGATACTTGTCCACCTGATTAAGCATGTATTTAATGTATCAAAAATACATTAACTCATTTTCAACCAAATGAGCAGTTACTGCCTTTTTGCTTGATAGGGCAGATCAGGGGCCCGATGTATGAAGTGTCTCAGAGTAGGAGTGCTGATCTAGGATCAGGTCCCCCCCATGTCCATGTTGTCTTATTCAGTGTGATCTAAAAAGTGAAACTGATCCTAAAATCAGCAGTCCTACTCTGAGACACTTGATACATGCGGCCCTAAAACTCCTGGGGGGGGGGGGGGGGGGATAACTTTTATGTCGAGAGGGCTGAGAGTTACTATATGACAGTGTAACCTCACTTTGTCAACTTCACTCAAAGAGTTTAGAGTTGACAAAGACGGGGGTTTGTCTGTGTTTGGTGAGACGAGCACCCGAGAGGTTATAAGTGAGTAAGAGTTACAAGGTGCGGAGATGGACACACATCATGTTAGAAGTGGAGGATTATTCTTGATTTGTACCAGGGTGACCCAATGCCTTCAGACTGTACATTCCCTGTCCGAAGCCTGTCACTGGGCTCAACAGACTTGGGGGGGGGGATCACAGAGAGAGGGTCACACAAACAGAGAATGATGTGTTAAACAGAATATGAGGCAGATACATCTGCCCAGAATTCTCTCAGATATGATACTGAACTAACAGGTATAATCAATGTGTGAAACAGGTCATGTGCAAAATCTTTTATGAGCTCTCCAGAAGAATACAGTTACATGTATTAGTTACAATGATGTGTTATCATTGTAATATTTCTTCATCACACCACACCACCGTGGTCATTTTATTTAAGCGCAGTATACTACGGGGAGCTTCTCTTTGGGTTTACAAGGCTAAGGAGAGTGAAAACACTTCACAGCTCTGACTCTGTACTGGGGGCTTCCATTGATCCGTGAGATCTGACTTACACACAAACAGAGGCATGTCGTACACGCGGCACACACACACACCCCTCACCCTCAGGCGGCGGATCATTCAGGAGACTCGAAGAGCCGAATGGAGCAGAGAGAGGATTAACAGCAGATGGTACCACCAGGAGACGATGGAACACAATGTGGAAAACTACTCACCTCCCCTCTACCGTGAGGCTGAGCCATGGCTATAGGACTCACTGAGGAGGACAGGGACAGACTCTGGGCACGCATGGAAAGAGGCTAAATGAATTGCCTCAATGGACCTAGCTGGCACAATGTCATAACAGTGTGCCAAGCCATATTGTTGTACGTACCCAACAATGCACTGTAATGGAAAACGGTAAATTATACAACCATTTTGGGTGTTATCAACAGTAAAATACTCTGAAACGTTTACTGCAGCATTCTGCAAATTATGGTGCACTATGGGAAAATGTTATGGATGGGGAAAGACTTTCTGCATTCTGAATGGTACTTTAATTACACGCAACAGAATACAGTACCGTGACCATTAGTGGGTGCACTGTATTGCTGTTTCTGGCTAATTAACATATTTTGAGGGGTGCCTTGTAAGAGGCTGTGTTTGTTGCACTCATGAGTGAGAATGCTGCACCAATGTATCTATCTGGATATAGTGCCCCATGTCCTTTTGGCAGACGTCAAGATTGACGTCGATGACTTCGGAAAATGCTTTCAAAACCGGCCACTAGGGGCAGCATTACCATCAAGTAAGCATGGGTAAGGGATCATAAAGGTTGTGTGTTCGATACTTTTTGGGGTGGGAGTTTTAACCTTATCCCAAACCTTCATGCTTACCTTAACCATTTGGAATGAGTGCCTAAACATAATGTTTTAAACCTATCCCAAACCTTAATCCATACCTTAATGGGATACTTTGAGATTTTGACAATGAGGCCCTTTATCTACATCCCCAGAGTCAGATGAACTCGTGGATACCATTTTTAATGTCTCTGCGTGTAGTTTGAAGGAAGTTGCTATCCTAGCGCGAGAGCAATTGCTAACCAGCGTTAGTGCAATGACTGCAAGTCTATGAGTAACGCTAAATGACTACAAGTCTATGAGTAACGCTAATGACTGCAAATCTATGGGTACTTGCAATCATTGCACTAACACTAGAAATTTGAAATTGGAGAAATGGAATGATATAGAGCAGTAGGAGCAACAAAAACACTTAGGAAAGTGATGTTTGGAGCAAATTGAAATTTGCCGTTTCGAGGAAGTGGATGAACATCTATTTCTGCAGTGAGACTGTGAGTCTGGTGTGCCCTGTAGTTGCTGCCAGTTTGGATGCCTTTGTCAAGGCCTCTAGAAGTGCAAGTGATATAAAACAGAAACTATTCACTAATATCTATCAGCCAACCTGTTCGAAACAATCCCTTGTAATTACAGTAAATATTTTGAAATTACAAACCTCTCCCCTCAATTAATTGAATGCATTCACCCATTAATTCATTCCAATTACGGCAGCATACTTTGTTACAGTATAATACAGTACATTTTACGGTATTGTAATGTATGTCATTACGCAGTACCTGCTTCGATACCATATTTATATTACAGAAGGTGTACTGAAATATGAAAAACATATTGCCACCGAGCTGCCTGTAAGCTACTGTGAAATTCACAGTATCCCCTTTACAGGAAGAAAACACCAGCATGCAGTGTGTTGGCTAAATTAGATGTGTCATGTGTGCGTGTGCTGTGTGAGATTGGGTTTTGGTGTTGTGTGCTCGGCTGTGAATGTGTGCGATGTTGAGCTAGCTGATTAATCATTTACCTCAATAAAGACACTGCGTGTTTCTCTGCGTCCGATTCCACACTAGCCCACATCTCCTGAAGTGTCTTTGAGGCACTGAGATTCTCCTTTGTGCCTAGATAATACATATAAAACACACACACACCACGCTCAGTTAAATAGCAGCGGACATACATAAAAGATGAAAGACATTCGCCTTGAAGCCAAAGACATGAACACATTGTTACAATACGACGAGGGAGAGTGCCAGATGCATTTTTTGGTGACGAAAGAGAGAGAAAAAAAGACATTCAAACATCAAATTCACTGTGACACTCACCTCCAACCCTGTTACACTAGCCATGTACTGGATCAATTCATAAAATATGTCATTCTTCATACTGTATCTCCTGGCTATGCTACTGAGGTGTGTGCGCCTCCGTGAGAAAGTCTCAATGACAGGCATTTGTCATCTTCTCCAAATCAACAGAAATGATAAAGTAATCTTGTAGAGCGATGGCTGTTTGTGACAGACAGGGCATCTGAGGTAGTTAATGATAAAAAAAAACTGACAGAGTGGCCTGTAATGAACCTGAGACATCAGTTGTTGGTGTCAATATTTTTCATGTGTTCCTAAAGTGCTTTGAGGCATGCGGTGGGTTTAAAATGTAAGTCTTGGAAATACAGAGACTGGAATAGCCATCATGATAAATATGGTATCTAGATATTGGGGGGGGGGGGGGGCTCTATACCAAAACAAATTAGTTTCGTGAACAACCAGTGTGGTGTACCAGTGATGGAATCTGTGTGTGTCGTCCTAATGACAAGTCTGTGAGTGTAGTGTAACAAGGAGGGGAGTTTGGCGAGTACTGGAATCTCATCTCTCATGTCTCTGCTCCAGGCCTTAGTATTGTGTTCTGACAGGCTGGACAGGACAGAGTAACCCTCAAGCCCTGGCAATAAATAGAGTCTGTTCATGTCCCTCACCTAAAAAACAAAATATCCCAATCCCTCTCTATCGCTCTCCATCCTCCACCCCCCCCCCTCCCTGCTCTCCCTCAACTCGTAAACATGTCACAACAGAGCTGTTTGGATGTTCGAGGGGGTGCAGGTGGGTGGGTCGATGTGTGTGTGCATGAATGGGTGTGTGTGTTGTCCTGTCCCCCCCCCACCTCACCTGTCAGGGTGTATTAGTGAGAGTGGCAGACTCATCGATAAGTTTCTATTTCAGCCCAGAGTCCCGAAGATAGGGCACAGGGCTAACTCTTAGCAGAGAGAGAGAGAAAGAGAGAGAGAGAGAGAGAGAGAGAGAGAATAATAAGATGACGCCGATGGAGAAGGTCCAACCTGACTTTTCTATTTTGTGACTTTTTTCGTGTTTATCCTTCATTTGTTTGTACAGAAAGCTCACACCATTATCACAGCCAAGTACATTTGAATTATAAATCGACAGCTACTAACTTTAACCTCAATTTCAGCTCCTACTTCAACTCCGACTCAGCTTTTCCCTTGTTTACACCGGACCCTACTCCATTGTTCGGGTTACCGGAGTGCTGGCACTCCCCTCCATTTTACTGGCCAATGTCCAGTCACTTGAGAACAAGATGGATGAGCTCTGTTTGAGAGATTCCTACCAACGGGACGTGAAAAACTGTAATATTCTATGCTTTTCTGAAACTTGGCTGACGGGCGATGGACGGGCGATACTCAAGGGTTTCTCCATGCATTGTCACAACCGGAAAGGGGACTCAGGTAAAACCAAAAGGGGGAGGTGTGCCTCATTGTAAACAACAACTGGTGCGCTGCTTCAAGTGTGAAGGAAGTCTCAAGCTTTTGCTCCTGAACTAGAATATCTCATGGGAAATTGCAGATGTTTTTATCTGTAATAATTACTGCTGTCTACATCCTACCACAAAACGAGAATGGCAACAAGCAGGCACTCAACTAGCTGTACAGGGCCATAAACAAACGAGAAACCGCTCACCCAGAGGAAGTGTTTCTAGTGGCTGTTTCTAGGACTTTAACTCCTGAAATTCTGTTTATCCCACTTTTACCAAGAGGCTCTGAACCACTTTTAATTAAGGCCTTCCCTATCCCTCCCTTCTGCAAATCAGATCATGACTCCACCCTCCTGCTTCCTGTTTACAAGCAAAAACTCAAACAGGACGTACCAGAGACGTGTTCAATACGGAAGTGGTCTGATGAAGCGGACGCTAAGCTACAAGACTGCTTCGCTAGCACAGACCAGAGTATGTTCAGGGATTCATCAGGTAACATTGAGGAGTTTACCACATCAGTCATGGGTTTCATCACTGAGTGCATTGATGAAGTCATCCCCACAGTGACCATACTGTACATATGTACCCTGACAAACAAAAAAGCTATGGATTACCGCGTTCAATGAACGGGACACGGACATGGATGATTACAAGAAAGCCTGCTTACGACCCTGACGAACCATCAAACATGGAAAATGTCAATATAGGACTAATATTGAATCTTACTACACCGGTTCCGATGCGGTAGGGTTTGCAGACTATTACAAACTAAAGGAAAACCCAGCCGTGAGTTGTCCAGTGACGAAAATCTCCCAGACCGAGGCAAACACTGAGCCAGACATGAGAGCCCCTGCTGTCCCGGACAACTGTGTGATCTTGCTCTCCATGGCCGATGTGAGTAAGACTTTTAAACAGGTTAAAACGTCTCTGGGATATGTGGGACGCTAGCTCGCCAACAGCCAGTGAAATTGCAGGGCGCCAAATTCAAACAACAGAAAACTCATAATTAAAATTCCTCAAGCATTATAGTGTGTGTTAATCAAGTGTTAATCCAGCCACAGTGTCTGATTTCAAAAAGGCTTTACGGCGAAAGCACACCATGCAATTATGTTAGGTCAGCGCCTAGCCACAGAAAACCATACAGCCATTTTCCAACCAAGGAGAGGTGTCAAAAAAGACAGAAATAGCATTAAAATTAAATCACTTACCTTTGATGATCTTCATCTGATGGCACTCCCAGGTCTCCATGTTAGACAATAAATGTTTGTTTTGTTCGATAAAGTTCATCTTTATGTCCAAATGCCTCCTTTTCGTTTGCGAGTTTAGTCCAGTAATGAAAAGTCAAAAAAGTTCCATTAAAGTTCGTAGAAACATGTCAAACGATGTATATAATCAATCTTTGGGATGTTTTTATCATAAATCTTCAATAATATTCCAACCGGACAATTCCGCTGTCATTAGAAAGGAAAGGGAACGAGCGTCACGCTCACGGCCACGCACGAGACTAAACTAAAGGCTTTCAGCCTGACCACTTGTTGAAAGAGCTCTTATTCTCTCCCCTTTCACAATAGAAGCCTGAAACAACTTCTGAAGATTGTTGACATCTACTGGAAGCCTTAGGAAGTGCAATCTGACCCCATAGCCACAGGATATTGGATAGGCAAAAACTACAAACCTCAGATTTCCCACTTTCTGGTTGGATTTTTCTCAAGTTTTTGCCTGCCATATGAGTTCTGTTATACTCACAGACATTATTTGAACAGTTTTGGAAACTTTAGAGTGTTTTCTATTATATGCATATACTAGCTTCTGGGCCTGAGTAACAGGCAGTTTACTCTGGGCACCTTTTTCATCCAACCTACTTAATACTGCCCCCCGTTCCCAAAGAAGTTAACACTCGCAAGGCCGCTGGGCCAGACAGAGTACCAGGACGCATTCTCAGAGTATGCTCAGGCCAGCTGTCAAGTATCTTCACATAATTTCCAACATCTCCTTGTCCCAGTCTGTAATCCCAACATGTTTGAAGCAGACCACCAATGTGTTTGTTCCTAAGAACTCGAAGGTAACCAGCCTAAATGACTATCGTCCCGTAGCACTCACATCTGTAACCAAGAAATGCTGTCACATCAACACCATCATCCCAGACACCACTCCAATTTTGCTACTGTTATTTTTCACTGTCTTTTTACTGTTGTTTTTATTTCTTTATTTACCAATTGTTCACCTAATACCTTTTTTGGACTGTTGGTTAGAGCCTGTAAGTAAGCATTTCCCTGTAAGGTTCTACACCTGTTGTATTTGGCACACGTGACAAATAAACTTTGATTTGAATTCTCATACCGCCCCAACAGATCCACAGATGACGCAATTTCTATAGCACTCCACACTGCTCTTTCCCACCTGGAGAAATACCTATGTGAGAATGCTGTGCATTGACTACAGCTCAGCCTCAAAGCTCATCACCAAGCTCGGGACCCTGGGACTGAACACCTTCTGCAACTGAATCCTGGACTTTCTGACGGCCGCCTCCAGGTGATAAGGGTAGGTAACAACACATCTGCCACGCTGACCCTCAACACTGCGGCCCCTCAGGGGTGTGTGTTTAGTCCCCTCCTGTACTCCACGTTCACCCAAGACTGTATGGCTATGCATCACTTCAACACATTCATCTAGTTTGCTGACTACACAGTGGTGGTAGGCCTGATCACCGACGACGATGAGACAGCCTACAGGGATGAGGTCAGAGACCTGGCAGTGCAGTGCCAGGACAACAACCTCTGCCTCAAAGTCAGCAAGACAAAGGAGCTGATCGTGGACTACAGGAAACAGAGGGGCGAGGATACCCCATCCACATCGACAAGGCTGTAGTGGAGCGGGTTGATAGCGTCAAGTTCCTTGACTTAATATGTTTCTCTCACACCAGCACAGTTATGAAGAAGGAGGCTGACAAGATTTGGAATGGCCCTGAAAAAGTTATACAGCTGCACCATTGAGAGCATCTTGACTGGCTGCATCACTGTGTGGTATGGCAACTGCACCGCCCTTGATCACAAGGCGCTACAGAGGGCGGTGGAGATGGCACAGTACATCACTGGGGCCGAGCTGCCTGCCATCCAGGTCCTCTATACCAGGCGGTGTTAGAGGAAGGGCCTGTAAATTGTCAAAGACCCTAGCCACCGAAGCTATAGACTGTTCACTCTGCTACGGCACGGCAAGCGGTACCGGAGCGCCAACCTGGGGCCAAAAGGCACCTGAACAACTTCATACCCCCAAAGCCATATGATTACTGAAAAGTTAATCAAATGACTACCCAGACTATTAACTTTACCCTTTTTTGCACGGACTCTCTTACACTGACTCCATGCACATTTATTAGACTCACACACACTCACACATACTTACACTGACACTCCAACACACACACACGCTACATATACGCTCACACACACAAAACACACCTACATATTGACGCCACACACACACACTTTCACAGACTCAACAGAAGCTGCTGCTAGTCTGTTTATTATCTATACTGATTGCTAAGTCACTTTTACGCCTACCTACATGTACATATTACCTCAGCTACCTCGTACCCCCAGCACATTGACTCGGCAGCGTTACTCCCAGTATATAGACTCGTTATTGGTATTTAGTGTTACTATTTTTATTTCCTAATTTTCTTAATTTCTAACTCGACATTGTTGAGAAAGCACTCGTAAGTAAGCATTTCACGGTAAAGTCTACACCTGTTATATTCGGTGCATGTGACAAATAACGTTTTTTCTTTTTGTTGACAAATACGGAGAAACAGAGAAAAAGAAAATAAGAAAGAAAGGGAGGAAGGGAGAGAGAGGGAGAAAGGCAATGAGCCCTGTGGCAGTGATGGAGTGGGCAGGGCTGCCAGGAGAGGAGGGAGGGGGGGATCGGCCAGAAGCAGAGGGAGTGAGCTGGAACAGCCAGAGTGACCTTTACACCTCATATACGGCGAAACAGAAAAAGAGAGAGGGAGAGAGAGAGGGTGAGAGAGGGTGAGAGAGGGAGAGAGGGAGAGAGAGGGAGAGAGAGCGTGAGAGAGAGGGATAGAGAGGGTGAGGGAGGGTGAGAGAGGGTGAGAGAGAGAGAGAGAGCAATGAGGGTAGAGACGTTTATCTGGCAAAGATACACAAACTGCCAGATCAACATCGCTCTTACCAACAATCACATGCCTTTAACTCACCTTTCACTCATTAGACAAGCAACAGTCAAACTGTTACAAACCAGTTAAAAGGTCTGGATAACATCCCTCTCTTTCTAACTGAGAATCCATTCTTCCTCTCTTCAACTCAATGAGCAGATCTATCTATAGCAAAGAATGTATCTAATTGTGCTCTGATTGTACCTTGTAAAATTGTCCCTGAGGCCATTGGAAAATGTAATTGAATAACATTGAGAAGTTTGATTGTGAGTGTGAGGCCGTAATAATCCATTATTACCTGGTTTGGTAACATTGAAGGTGAGGACAGTATTAACCCATTATTACCTGGTACAGTAGCGTTGAGGGTGAGGACAGCATTAACCCATTATTACCTGGTTTAGTAGAATTGAGGATCTCGCGGACTAGATGTCCCTTGAAGCCGGCCTGGAGGATCCTGGCTGCCTGGATTTCCTGCTCGGTGGGCTTCCTGCTGCCCCAGCCCTCTGGTGCCTCACAATCTGTACAACACACAATGATACACACAATAGTTACACATACACTTACATTCTTGCTTGAGAAAAAAAAGATAATCCACACAAACACCTGAACCTGTGGGGGACAGTCCCCTTGTCTCGCTGGTGGAGAGCGAGGGGTCGTTGGTAAGGGCCTGGACAGCAAACAGCTCCTCTGCTGACAGCTTCCTGTCCAGAGCAACGCAGATCATGTGACACACCGCTTCATTAAACACCTGCACAGAGAGGAGTGGGGGAGTTCAGTGCGTGCACTAAGAGAGAGAGAGAGAGTGTGCATGTGTGTGTGTGCAGGGCCGGCTTACTGACCAGGCACTCAGGGCACATTCCCCCGGGGTCCCCGACCCCAGATAGCATATGAAGTTTCAAGTTCTCTTTCGTATCACCCGAGATTCCTAAATGTTGGAAAGCTGCCGCGGTCATCCCCCTCTTCAAAGGGGGTGACACTCTAGACCCAAACTGTTACAGACCTATATCCATCCTGCCCTAACTTTGAAAGACAAGGTAACAAACAGATCACTGACCATTTTGAATCCCACCATACCTTCTCCGCTGTGCAATCTGGTTTCCGAGTTGGTCACGGGTGCACCTCAGCCCCGCTCAAGTTACTAAACGATATCATAACCACCATCAATAAAAGACAAAACTGTGCAGCCGTCTTCATCGACCTGGCCAAGGCTTTCGACTCCGTCAATCACCGTATTCTTATCGGCAGACTCAACAGCCTTGATTTCTCAAATGACTGCCTCGCCTGATTCATCAACTACATATCAGATAGAGTTCAGTGTGTCAAATCGGAGGGCCTGTTGTCCGGACCTCTGGCAGTCTCTATGGGGGTACCACAGGGTTTAGTTCTCGGGCCGACTCCTTTCTCTGAATATATCAACGATTTCACTCTTGCTGCGGGTGATTCCTTGATCCACCTCTATGCAGACGACACCATTCTGTATATATCTGGCCCTTCTTTGGACACTGTGTTAGCAAACCTGCAATACAACACTCCTTCCGTAGCCTCCAAATGCTCTTAAACGCTAGTAAAACCAAATGCATGCTCTTCAACCGATCGCTGCCCGCACCCGCCCGCCCGACTAGCGTCACTACTCCGGACGGTTCTGACCTTGAATATGTGGACAACTACAAATACCTATGTGTCTGGCTAGAATGTAAACTCTCCATCCAGAGTTACAGCAAGCATCTCCAATCCAAAAATTAAATCCAAAATTGGCTTCCTATTTCGCAACACAGCCTCCTTCACTCACGCTGCCAAACATACCCTGGTAAAACTGACTATCCTACCGATCCTCGACGATGTCATTTACAAAATAGCCTCCAACACTCCATTCAGCAAACTGGATGCAGTCTATCACAGTGCCATCCGTTTTGTCACCAAAGCCCCATATACCACCCACCACTGCGACCTGTATACTCTTGTCGGCTGACCCTCGCTACATATTCGTCGCCAGACCCACTGGCTCCAGGTCATCTATAAGTCTTTGCTAGGTAAAGCGGTGCCTTATCTCAGCTCACTGGTCACCATAACAACACCCACCCGTAGCACGCGCTCCAGCAGGTATATCTCACTGATCATCCCCAAAGCCAACACCTCTTTTGGCCACCTCTCCTTCCAGTTCTCTGCTGCCAATGACTGGAACAAATTGCAAAAATCGCTGAAGTTGGAGACTTATATCTCCCTCACTAACTTTAAGCATCAGCTATCTGAGCAGCTTACCGATCGCTGCAGCTGCAGCCATCTGTAAATAGCCTATCCAACTACCTACTTCATCCCCATATTGTTTTTATTTACTTTTTTTGCGCTTTTGCCACCAGTATTTCTATTTGCACATCATTATATGCACATCTATCACTCCAGTGTTAATTTGCTAAATTGTAATTACTTTGCTACTATGGCCTATTTATTGCTTTACCTCCTTACGCCATTTGCACACACTGTATATAGACTTTTTCTATTGTGTTATTGACTGTACGTTTGTTTATTCCATGTGTAACTCTGTGTTGTTGTTTGTGTCGCACTGCTTTGCTTTATCTTGGCCAGGTTGCAGTTGTAAATGAGAACTTGTTCTCAACTGGCCTACCCGGTTATATAAAGGTGTGTGTGTCCAGTGTTAGTGTCAGTGTGTGTGTGTGTGTGTGTGTGTGTGTGTGTGTGTGTCCAGCGTTAGTGTCAGTGTGTCCCCAGTGTCAGTGTGTGTGTGTGTGTGTGTCAGTGTGTGTCCAGTGTTAGTGTCGAGTGTGTCTAGTGTTAGTGTCGAGTGTGTCCAGTGTCAGTGTGTGTCCAGTGTCAGTGTGTGTGTGTGTGTGTGTGTGTGTGTGTGTGTGTGTGTGTGTGTGTGTGTGTGTGTGTGTGTGTGTGTGTGTGTGTGTGTGTGTGTGTATATATATATGTGTCCTACCCTCTGGTGGTCTCGGAGCCCTCCGACAGTGCTGAGCTGAGCGGGACAGTGGGTGTCCCCCAGGGCCCTGGTGGCTGCTGGGAGCTCCAGCTCATCTGAGAAGGAGCTGACCACTCTGCCCAGTGCCC
>NC_074684.1:3502819-3577819 GCF_029448725.1 Salvelinus fontinalis
AGTGGGTGGAGCCTACAGGGCAGTTCAGAGCCATGGATGACACTTTGGAGGAGATGGTGCTCTGATGACAAAATCAGGGATGTCATTCCATTTATCAACACCATCACACCGTTTTCACTCCATGTACTGTATGGATGCTCTTAAAACTCTTACCAATAAAAGTCTGTGTTTGAGCTAAATAATTCTGGGCATTTTTGCATCAATCAACTGAGCCCGCCGGAGTCAGCCATTAGCCTGTGGGATGGCTGGGAGCAGCGGTAGAGCGGTTTTTGTGAGACGAGAGAGGATCTTCCGAATTCTTTCGCTCAAGTAAAAAAGTCTGTAAACGGTTTGAACGGTTTGAGCTGCAAACTATTATGATCCCATTCTGAAAAGCTGAGGCTGTCACGAACATGTACGTGTCGTCTGTTTCACGACGTTCAGAGGCCGCATGGGAACCAAAGACGCCACCGTCCCAGCTCCCTACAAAATTACTGTGCAGTAAAAATGACTGGAAGTGAATGTTATTTTTTCTACACGGAATATAATACACATTTATAGATGTTTCCCATCAAACCATAATTCTTTCTGAATTATCTTTTTTTGCCATGTATTTGTGTGTTATTCAATCTGTTTCTATGGGCTAATAGCAGTTAGGGCAAATTCAATGTTTCATCAAATAATGTTTCCACTTAAGTGATAATGCCCGAGAAGCCGGTGTTTGGAGGATATATTGGCACAGGTGTTCGTCGAGGGCCGGAAAACCGTGCCAATATATCCTCCAAACACCGGCTTCTCGGGCATTAACACTTTTATACAACGTGTTATGTTGTATAAAATAATGATTGACATTTAAAAACTTTATTTTGATTAATTTATTCATACTATTTCATCCTTCCACAAGATGTCCCAACACAAATCTAGGGTTTCTAGAGACGTGACCCAGTTGTTCAGTCTTTTTGTTCTGTATCTATGGACGCGAGCGACCCAGTAGTTCGTTCTAAATGTGCCATTACCATACTGGCTGTCAACGTTCTCATCCCATGCTTGCTAGCTAGCCAGCTACAGCTAATTTACAGTCACATCAAAAAGCGCAGCCAGAATAACAACAGTAGCAGCATTTGCACAAGCTGTTTTCTAGTGACATTTATTTGGACACATCCATTACAATGAGCTAATGAGGCGCGATTTCACCTGGCATAGAAAATGTGCTCACTCGTCAGAACACTGTTGTTCAGAGGAACTAGCCAACAACACAGCTACAGTAACACAATCACATCAAACTGGAAAGTTGGAAAGAGTGCATTTCATTTTTTTTTTTTTTAATCTATTTACTTTTTTGGGGGAATATATCCATAAAAATTATGTCAGCTGATTCATGATTCATGACTGGTTGAGAAACACTGCAAGCCTGCCTCGTCCCGACACGTTCATTACTATGGGATAGCAGGAGATCGAATTTCAATATTGAAACAATGTTGCAAATGTCGGAGACAGACAGCAAGGTTTATACAAATCTCCACTGTTGAAAACTAAATGTTAGTCTAAAAGACATGTGAGATAATGTCTAGATGCTTTTTATAGTGGAAGTCAAGTTTATAAATTGCATGGCTGGGCTGATGAGACAGTGGATTGCGCAGTCAGATGGAACAGATTTAATAAGCATTTTAACGCCATAGATTTAGCCGGTGGCAACTTGTGGAATAGAGGCCGGCTGGAATGCGGTTTTAACCAATCAGCATTCAGGAATAGACCCACCCGTTGTATAAATATTTTGTATACCTACAGGGGTCCTAAAATACAAAATCTTTTTTATTAATATCCTAAAACAATTCCATATGTTAGGTTAGTAGATATCATTGAAAAAAAGCTTAGACCTTACTTAGGAATACATTTACCTTGAAATGGGATTTCTGGAAATGGTTTGGATACGTGTTTGGCTTGTGGAAAACCACAAGTGTCCTGAAAAACAGAATTTTGCATCAACCCCTTGGACTGTAAGAGAAAGGGTAGTGGTCTTCAGAGCCATAGAAACACAGTACTACATAGCTATAAACCAATGGGTCTTACTGGAAGCACTTGGAGAAGTCATCCAAGTCTACCCAGGACTCCTGTAACATAGGCTTCTCAGAAACAAACAAATCCTGAGACTTCAGCAGTGCCGGGCTGGGCTCCTTAGCCTGTTTGGACCGCTCTGCGGCTGGGGCAGTCTCACACACCTCCTGATCTGCAGAGAGGACAGGTCACAGAGTGACTATGGCTGAAATGTTGGAGAACATCTCAAACGGACACAGATCATGATGAGAAAGCGTTGTGTACAAGCTATAGAATTGATTGGTTAGCTGCTTTTGATCTATATTATTGTGAGCTACAAAGTATATGAGAGAAATTCATGAACTATACAGTAGATCAAACATGATTAAAGTATATGAGAGTTATTCATGAACTGTACAGTAGATCAAACATACAGTTGAAGTCGGAAGTTTACATACACTTAGGTTAGAGTCATTAAAACTTGTTTTTCTACCACACCACACATTTATTGTTAAACTATAGTTTTGGCAAGTTGGTGAGGACATCTACTTCGTGCATGACACAAGTAATTTTTCCAACAATTGTTTACAGACAGATTATTTCACTTATAATTCACTGCATCACAATTCCAGTGGGTCAGAAGTTTGCATACACTAAATTGACTGTGTCTTTAAACAGCTTGAAAAATTCAAGAAAATTATGTCATGGCTTTAGAAGCTTCTGATAGGCTAATTGACATAATTTGAGTCAATTGGAGGTATACCTGTGGATGTATTTCAAGGCCACCTTCAAACTCAGTGCCTCTTTGCTTGACATCATGGGAAAATCAAAAGAAATCAGCCAAGACCAAAGAAGAAAAATTGGAGACCTCCACAAGACTGGTTCATCCTTGGGAGCAAATTAAAAATGCCTGAAGGTACCATGTTCATCTGTACAAACAATAGTACGCAAGTATAAACACCATGGGACCACGCAGCCGTCACACCGCTCAGAAAGGAGACTGTCTCCTAGAGATGAACGTACTTTTGTGCGAAAAGTGCAAATCAATCCCAGAACAACAGCAAAGGACCTTGTGAAGATGCTATATCGACATAACCTGAAAGGCCGCTCAGCAAGGAAGTAGCCACTGCTCCAAAACCGCCATTAAAAAGCCCGACTACAGTTTGCAACTGCACATGGGGACTAAGATCGTACTTTTTGGAGATATGTCCTCTGGTCTGTTGAAACAAAAATAGAACTGTTTGGCCATAATGACCATCGTTATGTTTGGAGGAAAAAGGGGATGCTTGCAAGTCGAAGAACACCATCCCAACCATGAAGCACAGGGGTGGGAGCATCATGTTGTGGGGGTGCTTTGCTGCAGGAGGGACTGGTGCACTTCACAAAATAGATGGCATCATGAGAGAGGAAAATTATGTGGATATATTGAAGCAACATCTCAAGACATCAGTCAGAAAGTTAAAGCTTGGTCACAAATGGATCTTTCAAATGGACAATGACCCCAAGCATACTTTCAAAGTTGTGGCAAAATGGCTTAAGGACAACAAAGTCAAGGTATTGGAGTGGCCATCACAAAGCCCTGACCTAAATCCTAGAGCCAATTAGTGGACAGAAATTAAAAAGTGTGTGCGAGCAAGGAGGCCTACAAACCTGACTCAGTTACACCGGCTCTGTCAGGAGGAATGGGCCAAAATTCACCCAGCTTGTGGAAGGCTACCCAAAACGTTTGACCCAAGTTAAACAATTTAAATGCAATGCTACCAAATACTAATTGAGTGTATGTAAACTTCTGACCCACTGGGAATGTGATGAAAGAAATAAAAGCTGAAGTAAATCATTATCTCTACTATTTTTCTGACATTTCACATTCTTAAAATAAACTGGTGATCCTAACTAACCTAAAACAGGGCATTTTTACTAGAATTAAATGTCAGGAAGTATGAAAAACTCAGTTTGAATGTGTTTGGCTAAGGTGTATGTAAACTTCCGACTTCAACTGTAATCAAAGTAAATGAGAGCTCATCATGAACTGTCCAGTAGATCAAACAATCAACATATACGAGAGTTATTCATGAACTACAGTGGGGGAAAACGTATTTAGTCAGCCACCAATTGTGCAAGTTCTCCAACATAAAAATATGAGAAAGGCCTGTAATTGTCATCATAGGTACACTTCAACTATGACAGACAAAATGAGAGAAAAAAATCCAGAAAATCACATTGTAGGATTTTTAATGAATTTATTTGCAAATTATGGTGGAAAATAAGTATTTGCTCACCTACAAACAAGCAAGATTTCTGGCTCTCACAGACCTGTAACTTCTTCTTTAAGAGGCTCCTCTGTCCTCCACTCGTTACCTGTATTAATGGCACCTGTTTGAACTTGTTATCAGTATAAAAGACACCTGTCCACAACCTCAAACAGTCACACTCCAAACTCCACTATGGCCAAGACCAAAGAGCTGTCAAAGGACACCAGAAACAAAATTGTAGACCTGCACCAGGCTGGGAAGACTGAATCTGCAAAAGGTAAGCAGCTTGGTTTGAAGAAATCAACTGCGGGAGCAATTATTAGGAAATGGAAGACATACAAGACCACTGATAATCTCCCTCGATCTGGGGCGCCACGCAAGATCTCACCCCGTGGGGTCAAAATGATCACAAGAACGGTGAGCAAAAATCCGAGAACCACACAGGGGGACCTAGTGAATGACCTGCAGAGAGCTGGGACCAAAGGAACAAAGCCTACCATCAGTAACACACTACGCCGCCAGGGACTCAAATCCTGCAGTGCCAGACGTGTCCCCCTGCTTAAGCCAGTACATGTCCAGGCCCGTCTGAAGTTTGCTAGAGAGCATTTGGATGATCCAGAAGAAGATTGGGAGAATGTCATATGGTCAGATGAAACCAAAATATAACTTTTTGGTAAAAACTCAACTCGTCGTGTTTGGAGGACAAAGAATGCTGAGTTGCATCTAAAGAACACCATACCTACTGTGAAGCATGGGGGTGGAAACATCATGCTTTGGGGCTGTTTTTCTGCAAAGGGACCAGGACGACTTATCCGTGTAAAGGAAAGAATGAATGGGTCCACGTATCGTAAGATTTTGAGTGAAAACCTCCTTCCATCAGCAAGGGCATTGAAGATGAAACGTGGCTGGGTCTTTCAGCATGACAATGATCCCAAACACACCGCCCGGGCAACGAAGGAGTGGCTTCGTAAGAAGCATTTCAAGGTCCTGGAGTGGCCTAGCCAGTCTCCAGATCTCAACCCCATAGAAAAACTTTGGAGGGAGTTGAAAGTCCGTGTTGCCCAGCAACAGCCCCAAAACATCACTGCTCTAGAGGAGATCTGCATTGAGGAATGGGCCAAAATACCAGCAACAGTGTGTGAAAACCTTGTGAAGACTTACAGAAAACGTTTGACCTCTGTCATTGCCAACTATTGAGATAAACTTTTGTAATTGACCAAATACTTATTTTCCACCATAATTTGCAAATAAATTCATTAAAAATCCTACAATGTGATTTTCTGGATTTTTTTTCCTCATTTTGTCTGTCATAGTTGAAGTGTACCTATGATGAAAATTACAGGCCTCTCTCATCTTTTTAAGTGGGAGAACTTGCACAATTGGTGGCTGACTAAATACTTTTTTGCCCCACTGTATACAGTAGATCAAACATAATCATTGTCTATAGCAACATTTGAAGTCTTTACAAATTAAACCCCAAAACTAAGGAAATTAATAAGTATCAGCTGAATAGATAGGATCGATTTTTTTATGACACATTTTATGGCTTTGAGATAGTGTCGCTATTAAATATAAATAGCAGTGTTTTTCTAGTGACTCATACAGAAATCGCTCTGTGCTGATCTACAATAGGCCATGTGGCATCTGGGGCCCATACATTTAACATATATTCAGGAGACTCAGATCAACACTGCTCACTCCCACATAATAATTCCATGTAAACACACATATCATTGATCATATATCAGTGAAGTTCCACTCAAAGAGAAGACGATCCTTGTGGAGCTACATAGGGATATAGGCAAACGCGCCGTACTGAGCAATGGTCATCCTGTTACTCCAATGGCAGGTGTTACCGGGCAACGAAAAGAGGGGAGAGAGGGAGGCTGGATAATTGGACGGTTGTCATAAAGCATAATCCCAGCCGCATCTTCAAAGAGTCTCAGCCAAGGAGGGAGGGTAAGGGGGGAAGAGGATGGGAGGGAAGGAGGAGAGGAAGGGGGGGGGGGGGGGGGGGGGACGGTTCCTAAACACATCTGTACATTGCACTAATAGTGACATACCATGGCTTTACAAACCACCATCAAATAAATGGATGCACTTCTTACAGTAATATTAATGAAATATAAGTTGGTTTTCACAATATGTTATTGTCACTTTCAGTGATAGTAATGAATCACATTGATCAGTGTATAGCACTGTAGTGTTATGTGATGTATGTACTGTGTGGTGTGGTTGGGTAGAATTGAGATAGCCTTTACCATTGGTTGTATTGTCATCCTTCTTCTTCTCATCTGCTATAATCTAAAGGGATATAGAGATGGGGGGAGAAAGAACCAGTTACAAACATTGGGGGAGAGGAAGAGGCAAGGAGAGAGAGAGAGAGAGCGAGAGAAACAGAGAGAGAGAACCTGAAAGGCATGTCACAGTTGAGCAGCAGAGGGTCTATACAGTAGATGCCTGTAGTAATCCTCCTATCCCAACTGAACTGCAGACAGAGAGACAGAGAGACAGAGAGAGAGAGAGAGAGAGAGAGAGAGAGAGAGAGAGAGAGAGAGAGAGAGAGAGAGAGTGAGAGAGGGTGAGAGAGCGTGAGAGCTATCTGGCACGGGAACACCAGGCAGACATACCTCAATGTGACAAGGCAAGGGGGACTCCTTCCTCCCCAGCTAAATGAACACTGCATGTAGACTGTAATCATGTTACTTAGCTTGTTAACAGATGTAGAGGGCAGGCATTGTGTTGTGTACCAGAGCATGTTTCTCAGTTCCAGGGATTACGAAACTGTTCCAGGGATTACGAAAACACTTACATGTCATGTTCCTCTCAACAAGCTAATTAAGACATACTGTAGAGGGGCTGAATCGGGAAATGGCACCCTATTCACTACATAGAGCACTACTTTTGACCAGGGCCAATAGGGCACTGTAGGGCAATATATTATTTGGTGCATCTACAGTGCATTCTGAAAGAATTCAGACCCCTTGACTTTTTCCACATTTTGTTAGGTTAGAGCCTTATTCTAAAATTTATTAAATATTTCTTTCCCTCATCAATCTACACACAATACCCCATAATGACAAAGCAAAAACAGGTTATTACATAAGTATTCAGACCCTTTACTGAGTACTTTGTTGAAGCACCTTTGGCAGAGATTACAGCCTTGAGGGCTTGCAAACTATTACAGACTACAAAAGGGAAGCACAGCAACGAGCTGGCCAGTGACACGAGCCTACCAGACGAGCTAAATCACTTCTATGCTCGCTTCGATACAACCAACACTGAGGCATGCATGAGAGCATCAGCTGTTCCGGACGACTGTGTGATCACGCTCTCCACAGCCGACGTGA
The DNA here is from genome assembly GCF_029448725.1 of Salvelinus fontinalis. Lineage (NCBI taxonomy): Eukaryota > Metazoa > Chordata > Actinopteri > Salmoniformes > Salmonidae > Salvelinus > Salvelinus fontinalis. The sequence goes on from NC_074684.1 coordinate 3,510,435, forward strand.
GTAAGACCTTTAAACAGGTCAACATACGCAGAGCCAGACGGATTACCAGGATGTGTGCTCCGGGCATGTGCTGACCAACTGGCAGGTGTCTTCCCTGACATTTTCAACATGTCCCTGATTGAGTCTGTAATACCAACATGTTTCAAGCAGACAACCATAGTCCCTGTGCCCAAGAACACAAAGGCAAACAGCCTAAATGACCACAGACCCGTAGCTCTCACGTCCGTAGCCATGAAGTGCTTTGAAAGGTTGGTAATGGCTCACATCAACACCATTATCCCAGAAACCCGAGACCCACTCCAATTTGCATACCGCCCAAACAGATCCACGGATGATGCAATCTCGATTGCACTCCACACTGCCCTTTCCCACCTGGACAAAAGGAACACTTACGTGAGAATGCTCTTCATTGACTACAGCTCAGCGTTCAACACCATAGTACCCTCAAAGCTCATCACAAAGCTAAGGACCCTGGGACTAAACACCTCCCTCTGCAACTGGATCCTGGACTTCCTGACGTGCCGCCCCCAGGTGGTGAGGGTAGGTAGCAATACATCTGCCACGCTGATCCTCAACACTGGAGCTCCCCAGGGGTGCGTGCTCAGTCCCCTCCTGTACTCCCTGTTCACCCACAGCTGCATGGCCAGGCACAACTCCAACACCATCATTAAGTTTGCAGACGACCCAACAGTGGTAGGCCTGATCATCGACAACGACGAGACAGCCTATATGGAGGAGGTCAGAGACCTGGCCGGGTAGTGCCAGAATAACAACCTATCCCTCAACGTAAGCAAGACTAAGGAGATGATTGTGGACTACAGAAACAGGAAGACCGAGCACGTCCCCATTCTCATCGACGGGGCTATAGTGGAGCAGGTTGAGAGCTTCAAGTTCCTTGGTGTGCACATCAACAACAAACTACAATGGTCCAAACCCACCAAGACAGTCGTGAAGAGGGCACGACAAAGCCTATTCCCCCTCAGGAAACTAAAAAGATTTGGCATGGGTCCTCAGATCATCAAAAGGTTCTACAGCTGCAACATCGAGAGCATCCTGACTGGTTGCATCACTGCCTGGTACAGCAATTGCTCGGCCTCTGACCGCAAGGCACTACAGAGGGTAGTGCGTACGGCCCACTACATCACTGGGGCTAAGCTGCCTGCCATCCAGGACCTCTACACTAGGCTGTGTCAGAGGAAGGCCCTAAAAATTATCAAAGACCCCTGCCACCCCAGTCATAGACTGTTCTCTCTACTACCGCATGGCAAGCGGTACCGGAGTGCCAAGTCTAGGACAAAAAGGCTTCAACAGTTTTTACCCCCAAGCCATAAGACTCCTGAACAGGTAATCAAATGGCTACACGGACTATTTGCATTGTGTGCCCCCCCAAACCTTCTTTTAGCACTGCTGCTACTCTCTGTTTATCATACATGCATAGTCACTTTAACTATACATTCATGTACATACTACCTCAATTGGGCCGACCAACCAGTGCTCCTGCACATTGGCTAACCGGGCTATCTGCATTGTGTCCCACCCACAACCCGCCAACCCCTCTTATATGCTACTGCTACTCTCTGTTCATCACATATATGCATATATGCATCACTTTAACCATATCTACATACTAGCTCAATCAGCCTGACTAATCGGTGTCTATGTAGCCTTGCTACTTTTATAGCCTCGCTACTGTATATATTTTTACTGTTGTTTTATTTTTTTACCTACCTCTTGTTCACCTAATACCTTTTTTGCACTATTGGTTAGAACCTGTAAGTAAGCATTTCACTGTAAGGTCTACACCTGTTGTTTTTGGTGCACGTGGTGCAAATGATTTTTGGTGCAAATGAACAAATGAGTATTTGATTTGAGTATTCTTGGGTATGACGCTACAAGCTTGGCACACCTGTATTTGGGGAGTTTCTCCCATTCTTCTCTGCAGATGCTTTCAAGCTCTATCAGGTTGGATGGGAAGTGTTGCTGCACAGCTATTTTCAGGTCTCTCAAAATATGTTTGATCAGGTTCAAGTCCGGGCTCTGGCTGGTCCACTGAAGGACATTTAGAGACTTGTCCCCAAGCCACTCATGCATTGTCTTGTTTGTGTGCTTACGGTCGTTGTCCTGTTGGAAGTTGAACCTTCACCCCAGTCTGAGGTCCTGAGCGCTCTGGAGCAGGTTTTCATCAAGGATCTCTGTACTTTGCTCCGTTCATCTTTGCCTTGATCCTGACTAGTCTCCCAGTCCCTGCCACTGAAAAACATCCCTACGCATGATGCTGCCACCATCATGCTTCACCGTAGGGATTGTGCCAGGTTTCCTCCTGACGTGACGCTTGGCATTCAGGCCAAAGAGTTCAATCTTACTTTCATCAGACCAGATAATCTTGTTTCTCATGGTCTGAGAGTCTTTAGGTGCCTTTTGGCAAACTCCAAGCGGGCTGTCATGTGCCTTTATCTGAGGAGTGGCTTACGTCTGGTCACTCTATAATAAAGGCCTTATTGGTGGAGTGCTGCAGAGACGGTTGTCCTTCTGGAAGGATCTCCCATCCCCACAGAGGAACTCTAGAGCTATGTCAGTGTGACCATCGGGTTCTTTGTCACCCCCCTGACAAAGGCCAATCTCCCCTGATTGCTCAGTTTGGCTGGGCAGCCAGAAAAGTATTGGTGGTTCCAAACTTCTTCCATTCAAGAATGATGGAGGCCACTGTGTTCTTGGGACCTTCAATGCTGAAGACATTTTTTGGTACTCTTCCCCAGATCTGTGCCTCAACACAATCCTGTCTCTGAGCTCTGTGGTCAATTCCTGATTCCAGCTCTGTGGTCAATGTCTTGATTTTTGCTCTGATATGGACTGTCAACTGTGGGACCTTATATAGACAGGTGTGTGCCTTTCCAAATGTTTTATTGTATTATTTCACCTTTATTTAACCAGGTAGGCTAGTTGAGAACAAGTTCTCATTTACAACTGCGACCTGGCCAAGATAGAGCAAAGCAGTGCGACACAAACAGCACAGAGTTACACATGGCATAAACAAATGTGCAATCAATAACACAATAGAAAAGACTATATACAGTGTGTGCAAATATAGTAAGATTAGGGAGGTAAGGCAATATATAGGCCATAGTGGCGAAATAATTACAATTTAGCAATTAAACACTGGAGTGACAGATGTGCAGAAGATGAATGTGCAAGTAGAGATTCTGGGGTGCAAAGGAGAAGAAAAAAAATAACAATATGGGGATGAGGTAGTTGGGTGAGCTATTTACAAATGGGCTATGTACAGGTGCAAAGATCGGTAAGCTGTTCTAACAGCTGATGCTTAAAGTTAGCGAGGGAGATATGTCTCCAGCTTCAGTGATTTTTGCAATTCGTTCCAGTCATTGGCAGCAGAGAACTGCAAAGAAAGGCAGCCAAAGTAGGAGTTGGCTTTGGGGGTGTCCAGTGAAATATACCTGCTGGAGTGCGTGCTACAGGTGGGTGCTGCTATGGTGACCAGTGAGTTGAGATAAGGCGGGGCTTTACCTAGCAAAGACTTATAGATCACCTGGAGCCAGTGGGTTTGGCGACAAATATGAAGTGAGGGCCAACCAACGAGAGCATACAGGTTGCAGTGGTGGGTAGTATATGGGGCTTTGGTGACAAAACGGATGGCACTGTGATAGACTGCATCCAATTTGCCGAGTAGAGTGTTGGAGGCTATTTTGTAAATGACATTGCCGAAGTCAAGGATCGGTAGGATAGTCAGTTTTACGAGGGTATGTTTGGCAGCATGAGTGAAGGATGCATAGTTACGAAATAGGAAGCCGATTCTAGATTTAATTTTGGATTGGAGATGCTTAATGGGAGTCTGAAAGGAGAGCTTACAGTCGAACCAGACACCTAGGTATTTGTAGTTGTCCACATATTCTAAGTCAGAACCGTCCAGAGTAGTGATAGTAAACGGGCGGGCGGGTGTGGGCAGCGATCGGTTGAAGAGCATGCATTTAGTTTTGCTTGCATTTAAGAGCAGTTGGAGGCCACGGAGGGAGTGTTGTATGGCATTGAAGCTTGTTTGGAGGTTTGTTAACACAGTGTCCAAAGAAGGGCCAGATGTATACAGAATGGTGTTGTCTGCATAGAGGTGGATCAAGGAATCACCCGCAGCAAGAGCGACGTCATTGATATTTACAGAGAAAAGAGTCGGCCCGAGAATTGAACCCTGTGGTACTCCCATAGAGACTGCCAGAGTTCTGGTCAACAGACCATCCGATTTGACACACTGAACTCTATCTGAGAAGTAGTTGGTGAACCAGGCGAGGCAGTCATTTGAGGAACCAAGGCTGTTGAGTCTGCCGATAAGAATACAGTGATTGATGGGAGTTGAAAGCCTTGGCCAGGTTGATGAAGACGGCTGCACAGTATTGTCTTTTATCGATGGTGGTTATGATATCGTTTAGGACCTTGAGTGTGGCTGAGATGCACCCATGACCAGCTCGGAAACCAGATTGCAAAGCGGAAAAGGTACGGTGGGATTCGAAATGGTCGGTGATCTGTTTGTTAACTTGGCTTTCAAAGACTATATCTATCCTACCCTGCCTTTCTATAGGTCTGTAACAGTTTGGGTCTAGAGTGAAGAGGGGGATGACTGCGGCAACTTTCCAATCTTTAGGGATCTCAGACGATGCGAAAGAGAGGTTGAACAGGCTAGTAATAGGGGTTGCAACAATTGCGGCGGATCATTTTAGAAAGAGAGGGTCCAGATTGTCTAGCCCAGCTATTTGTAGGGGTTCAAGTTTTGCAGCTCTTTCAGAACATCAGCTATCTGGATTTGGGTGAAGGAGAAATGGGGAGGCTTGGGCAAGATGCTGTGGGGGGTGCAGAGCTGTTGACCGGGGTAGGGGTAGCCAGGTGGAAAGCATGGCTAGCCGTAGAAAAATGCTTCTTGAAATTATCGATTATTGTAGATTTATCGATGGTGACAGTGTTTCCTAGCCGCAGTGCAGTGGGCAACTGCTCTTATTCTCCATGGACTTTACAGTGTCCCAGAACATTTTGGAGTTTGTGCTACAGGATGCAAATTTCTGTTTGAGAAAGCTAGCCTTTGCTTTCCTAACTGCCTGTGTTTATTGGTTCCTAACTTCCCTGAAAAGTTGCATATCGCGGGGGCTATTCAATGCTAATGCAGTACGCCACAGGATGTTTTGTGCTGGTCAAGGGCAGTCAGGTCTGGAGTGAACCAAGGGCTATGTCTGTTCTTAGTTTTTTTTTTTTTATTGAATGGGGCATGCTTATTTAAGATGGTGTGGAAAGCACTTTTAAAGAATTACCAGGCATCCTCTACTGACGGAATGAGGTCAACATCCTTCCAGGATACCCGGGCCAGGTCGATTAGAAAGGCCTGCTCGCTGAAGTGTTTTAGGGAGCGTTTGACAGTGATGAGGGGTGGTCGTTTGACCGCGGACCCATTACGGACGCAGGCAATGAGGCAGTGATCGAACTCTGCAGGCTAACTCCACCCCCTTTGGCAGTTCTATCTTGGTGGAAAATGTTGTAGTTGGAGATGGAAATTTCTGAATTGTTGGTGGCCTTCCTAATCCAGGATTCAGACAAAACATGTCTAATCAATAAAATTTACCACAGGTGGACTCCAATCAAGGATGATCAATGGAAACAGGATGTACCCAAATTCAATTTCGAGTCTCATAGAAAAGGGTCTGAATACAAATTTTTATACATGTTTGCAAATTTATAAAAAAAAACATGTGTTTTCGTTTGTCATGATGAGGTACTGTGTGTAGATTACTGAGGATTTGTTTTATTTAATCAATTTTAGAAAAACAGCTGTAAAGTAACAAAATGTGGAAAAAGTGAAGGATTCTGAATACTTTCTTAAGGCACTGTTTGTTATCTCACTGAGTCTACATTTAAACCGAACCTAACCTATAACCGGACCGTCACCTTGTGCATTACTGCTCCACAGTGGAAAAAACTGACATCCCAAAAAACACAAACTATGAAACACATAAATGGCTCCCAGCCTCCCATGCATATGCTACTTCCTGCCCCTAACACAAACATTTCAAATTGAAACTAAATATAATACGAAATAACATTTTTTCTTTAGTAAATAAAAACTAGTAAATCAGATCTGAAAGATAACTGAAACTAAACTTTAAAAAAATAAAAATTGAAATAGAAACGAATATACAATAATCACAAAATGACATTAACCTTGGTTCCGTGAACAGACACAACTACAGTACGTTATTTCCCTCCAGCAGCAGGCCTACAGTGGGCATGGTACGGTTCTTCCCAAAGTATGTAAGAGTGGCACTGCGCCACGTCGTGCACTGGCTGTGCCACTATGTAATAAATACAACAATGTTATAATTTAAGGGTATTTTTTTGCTCTAGATTTCAGGAAATGGTCTCCCCCCACCGTACTCAGCAGAACCACCTTGTTAAAAAATCTGGGGGAGAAACCTGCACGGGTACGGTCTTTCAATCACATCTTTCATGGGGCCGACTCCAATCCAACCGTGAAGTGACTTTCATTTTCAGCAGCAAGTGTCAGCCAGAGTTGGCCTGTTGTCTTAAGACACACTTCTCAACCTCTAAGCTACTTCCTACTATAAGTGTCTGCAATGAAAGACACGGAAAAGTCAAGACAACTCGAGCTGAACTGTGTGAAATGCAGAAGGTCACTGTAGTAGTTGAATCATTAATTGCTCGTAGCTCAACGGGGTCAGTGACATGTACGAAACTGCAGCATTATGGGGCCTGTTGCATTCTGGGATATGTAGACATGTAGTATGGCTGACGCTGTGTCACTGTGGTGGGCTTAGGTGGTGAACCACATTCTTAGCATTCCTGGGGTAAAAAACAGCTCTTCAATGGGAAAGTCTGCTTCGGCTTTACTTTAAAATAGCTGAGAGTGCCCAGTAGTCCAGAGCATTACGGAGATCATGTTATTGTCACCTTTGGGAGATACAAAAGGTTCACTTCACTCTGTTGGATTAAGGTTGGGCTGGGCGGATGATTATAGAAATATACCCTCACATTACATATGGCCCTGAGCACACAGGAACACACAGACGCACACACACACACACCAAATGACCCTGCCCGAAACAGTGCTAACCCCTCTATCGTTACGCAAGAGGGCGATTTATTATTAATGCATTTTTTTGTGTGGTGGCATCAGGCAGCAGCTAGGAGTGAAGTGTAATGAACCCCCTAGGAGACACAGACACTGATGGCTTACCATCTAATTGAGCTGCATTTCTATCGCCAGAACATACGACCTCTCCCTTTATGTGACTTTCTCTCTATCTGTTTTTTCCCCCGTCTTTAGTACAGATCTCCCCCTGGTCACCGGTCGCCTGGGAGACAGCAGAAGTGACATTGGGACGGGGGCGAGTGAGTATCGCGTTGTCGCTGCAACTGAAGTTGCCCTGATGAACCCTAAACAGACTAGCAGAATATGAGAGAGAAAGAGAGAGAGAGCGAGAGAGGGAGGGAGAAAGAGCGAGAGAGAGAGGGAGGGAGGGAGAAAGGACAAAGGGAGAGAGAGAGAGAGAGAGAGAGAGAGAGAAAGAGAGAGAGGGAGGGAGAAAGAGCGAGAGAGCGAGAGAGAGCGAGAGCGAGAGAGAGGGAGGGAGGGAGGGAGAAAGGACAGAGGGAGAGAGAGACTAGAGCAGAGAGAGATCTTATGACCCACTAAAGGCTTAATGCTTTTGGTCAGTGTATGAGTTTATGTCTACTAACAGCAAGAGATCTAGCAGGAAGTCTAGTTCTGTACACATCTCTGATGGAGTTTGGGGGAAAATATATTTTCAAGACCCCCTCTAATGGACCAGGTCAGGTGTGGCTCAGTGGCTGTGGTGTCCATTCTACCTCAGCTGTGTCCACTTCGTACAGTGAGATGATGCTGTGTCGTGCAGTACTGGGCTCCGGGGCCCCTCGGCTCTCGCTCTCCTCTGTCTCGGCGAAGGACGCCAGCGTGGAGCTGCATGCACGCTTCCTGTGACTGCTCTGCTGGGCCTCCCTTGGAACACATGTCATACACATCATATCATGTACAAGCATCATATACACACACATCATTCACATCAAATCACATATGGGAACATCACGCATATATCATATCACCTACAGGATCATACACAGACAGACACAGGTCATATCAAATACACGCATCGTAGATCTATACACATCACGCACCATGGGCAGTATAACACAGTTATTCACACTGTCAAAACATACAATGACAGACTACATTATATAGTACAGTAACCAAAGTGATATGTCAATGTACACTGTTACAAACCAACACAACATTTTGCATACAGACGTAGAATCTTAATTTGATCACCCTGTTGCAGGATTATTTGAAAACGTGTAGTGTATTTGAGAATCAAAAAAGGCCTCTAAAGTTTGCAATTTTCACTTCATTACAATCCAAATAATAAATCCAATTTCCTGTTGCTGCAGAATGATTTTCCTGCTGTAGGAAACTGGCTCAAATGAATATCCTACATCTGTAATAGTCATGGGGGAACAATGAAAGTAGTCTTTGAGATAGGGGAGAGAGTATTGAAACATTCAGTATAGATCAGGTCTAGTTCACCTAGTGGACATTCAGTACATGCACTCCTAAAGTGCCTTCAGAAAGTATTCACACCCCTTGACTCTTTCAAAAGGTTGTTGTGTTACAAAGTAGGATTAAAATGGATTTCATTGTCATTTTTTGTCATTGATCTACACAAAATACTCTAATTTCAAAGTGGAAGAACAATTCTAACATTTGTCAAATCTAAAAAATAAAACACTAATATATCTTGATAAAATACGTTTTCAACCCCCTGAGTTGATACATGACTACTGACGTCTGTAGCCAGGAAATGCTTTGAAAGGCTGGTCATGGCTCATATCAACACCGTTATCCCAGAAACCATAGACCCATGCCAATCTGCATACCGCCCCAACAGATCCACAGATGCAATCTCTACTGCACTCCACACTGCCCTTTCAAAACTGGACTAAAGGCACACCTATGTGAGAATGCTACTCATTGACTACAGCTCAGCGTTCAACACCATAGTGCCCTCAAAGCTCATCACTAAGCTAAGGACCCTGGGAATAAACACCTCCCTCTGCAACTGGATCCTAGACTTCCTGACTTGGCCACCCCCCAGGTGGTAAGGGTAGGTAACAACACATCTGCCACGCTGATCCTCAACACGGGGGCCCCTCAGGGGTGCATGCTCAGTCCCCTCCTGTACTTCCTGTTCACTCATGACTGCATGGCCAGGCACGACTCCAACACCATCATTAAGTTTGCTGACGACACAACAATGGTAGGCCTGATCACCGACAACAATGAGACAGCCTATAGGGAGGTCAGAGACCTGACCTGGTGGAGCAAGGACAACAACCTCTCCTTCAACGTGATCAAAACAAAGGAGATGATTGTGGACTACAGGAAAAGGAGGGTCGAGCACACCCCCATTCTCATCGACAGGGCTGTAGTGGAGTAGGTTGAGAGCTTCAAGTTTCTTGGCGTCCACATCACCAACAAACTAACATGGTCCAAGGACACCAAGAGAGTCGTGAAGAGGACACGACAAAACCTATTCCCCTCAGGAGACTGAAAATATTCGGCATGGGTTCTCAGATCCTCAAAAGGTTTTACAGCTGCACATTCGAGAGCATCCTGACGGGTTGCATCACTGACTGGTACGGCAACTGCTCGGCCTCCGACCGTAAGGCACTACAGAGGGTAGTGCATACGGCCCTGTACATCACCAGGGTTAAGCTTCCTGCCATCCAGGACCTTAATGCCAGGCGGTGTCAGAGGAAGGTCCTAAAAATTGTCAAAGACACCAGCCACCCTAGTCATAGACTGTTCTCTCTGCTACTGCACGGCAAGCGGTACCGAAGATCCAGGTCTAGGTCCAACAGGCTTCCAGACAGCTTCTACCCCCACGCCATAAGACTCCTGAACAGCTAATAAAATAGCAACCCGGACTATTTGCATTTACCCCCCCCCCCCCCCCCCCCCCGGCTGCTACTCTCTGTTATTATCTATGCATAATCCCTTTAATAACTCTACCTACATGTACATATTATCTCAATTACCTCAACACCGGTGCCCCCGCACATTGACTCTGTACCGGTACCCCCTCTATATAGCTCCCTATAGTAATTTACTACTGCTTCATTTGTTATTCTTATCTCTTACTTTTTTGGGTGGTTATTTTCTTTGAACTGCATTGTTGTAAGTAAGCATTTCACTGAAAGGTCTACAACTGTTGTATTCGGCGCATGTGACAAATAACATTTGATTTGATACATGTTAGAATCATCTTTGGCAGTGATTACAGCTGTAAGTCTTTCTGGGTAAGTCTAAGAGCTTTGCACAACTGGATTGTACAATATACGCACATTATTCTTTAAAAAAAAAACTTTAAGCTCTGTCAAGTTGGTTGTTGATCTTTGCTAGACAGTCATTTTTAAGTCTTGCAATGATTTTCAAGCCGGTTTAAGTCAAAACTGTAACTAGGCCACTCAGGAACATTCAATGTTGTCTTGGTAAGCAGCTCCAAAGTATATATTTGTGTTTTAGGTTATTGTCCTGCTGAAATGTGAACCAGATTTTCCTGTAGGATTTTGCCTCTGCTTAGGTCTATTCCATTTATTTTTGTCATAGAAACTCCCTTGCCGATGACAAGTATACCCATAACATGAAGCAGCCACCACCATGCTTGAAAACATGAAGAGTGGTACTCAGTGATGTGTTGTGTTGGATATGCCCCAAACGTAACTTATATTCAAGACATAATGTTAAGTTCTTTGACACACTTTTTGCAGTTTAACTTCAGTGCCTTATTGCAGACGGGTTGCATGTTTTTGAATAATTTTGTTCTGTACAGGCTTCCTTCTTTTCACTCTGTCAATTGGATTAGTCTTGTGAAGTATCTACAAAGTTGTTGATGCATTCAAATGTTTCTCCTATCACAGCCATTAAACTCTGCAACTGTTTTATAGTCACCATTGGCCTCATGGTGAATTCCCTGTGCGGTTTCCTTCCTCTCCGGCAACTGAGTTAGTAAGGACGCCTGTATCTTTGTAGAGACTGGGTGTATTGATACACCATCCAAAGTGTAATTAATAACTTCACCATGCTCAAAGGGATATTCAATGTCTGCTTTTTTAAATTATACTTTACATATAGGTGCCCTTTTTTTACGAGGCATTGGAAAACCTCCCTGATCTTTATGGTTAAATATGTGTTTAAAATTCACTGTTCAACTGAGGGATCTTACAAATAATAGTAAGTGTTGGGTACAGAGATGAGGTTAGACAGTCATTCAAAAATCATGTTAAACACTACTATTGGACACCGATTCTATGCAACATATTATATGACTTATTAAGCACATTTTTACTCCTGAACTTATTTAGGATCGCCATAACAAAGAGGTTGAATACTTGTTGACTCAAGACATTTCAGCTTTTCATATTTCATTAATTTGTAAAAATGTCTAAAAACATAATTCCACTTTGACATTATGGGTTATTGTGTGTAGGCCAGTGACACATAATCTCAAGCTGTAACACAACAACATGTGGAAAAAGTCAAGGGGTGTGAATATTTTTTAAAAGGCACTGTATCTGAGACATACAGATAACTATGTCCAGCAACTGTCTGTGTCTGAGGCATGGACTAGACTGCTTCCGCCCACATTGCAAGAGCCTAGCCAAGATGTTCTCACTCTATGGGGTATAATGCACGCACACATGCACACTGGTCTGGTTAGACTCCACTGACTGCCTCAATTTGTCCATTCAGAATAAATCCACTGTGTATGGTACAGTACATACATCTCAGCAGGCATGGTCAACAGCCTGTAGTTGAGGAAGGGGCTGGATATCTCGATGAACTGCTCTGGTTTCACCACCGCAGGCTCTGTGCAGAGAAACAACACGGGTTATGATGTAAAACTTTGGATTTTTCTACGACCGTTTATAGTTTTCTAAGATTTAAATTGTTTTTGTCACAGTGTACTGATTTCAAAGGCCCCCCAGAACCTCAACTTAAATCTCCTTCTTCCCTCTCGCCATCCTTTCATGTCCACCCTCAGCCCCATCTCACCCCTCACCCCACCGTTGCGCAGCCCCCCCCCGCATCACCCCTTATCCTCCATCCTAACCAACTTTCACCCCCTCCCTCTCTCACCCCGGGGCTCGTCTGTAATTGTGGTCTCCTTGCGGGGTCGGATGAGTTTCCAGCGGGGCACGGCGGGTGGTTTGGGGGGTGCCACCAGAGGGCAGGCGCGGGTACGGGTCACCAGGACTGGGTGGCTGTAGAGCCGAGATAGACCGTAGTGCCTCAGCCGCTCCGACGAATCCGCCTGGAACAGCACAGGAGATAGAAAGACTGCAGCTGCTAAGAACTGATACAGGGTCAGATCTTCTTCATGGTCCTAATGGCTAACGTTAGGATTGAGGATGTGTCTGTGGTTTAGGGGGGGGAAGTTCTACAGTATCTAGAGTTAGGAAACCAGGGATGAATCTTGGAATTAGAAGGGTGTATCAATTATGGAAGACGAGTGGCAAGTCTAACGATCCATATTGGGCAGAACATGCCCCAGAACTGAAGACTCCATTGGCACGTTTCATCTCCTCCGTCCCCCCCGCTGGTTCTGAGGCCTGGGTACATTCGTATAGGCTATTACGGGTTGTAAGTTACATGGAAAGTGATCCGTTTCAGTGCACATTTTGTAAATAAGCGTTAAGCACGTTTCAGATGTAGCCAGTGCCTGAAATTGCTTTAAAATGTAGAATATTTAAACTGTCCTAGGCTCATTTACAACGAGAAATATACTTATCACCACAGCTGGATAGCTTATGGTATTTATATGAAGAATGTTGGACCGTACCATCTGTCCCAGTACAGAGGTCTTCTTCTCCAGGAGGTGTAGTGGCTGGTAGCTGGCACACACCACCATCTCTGGAGCAGGAGGGGGTGAAATACCTGACCAGGGCAGGAGACACACACACACACACACCCAGAGTGCTCAGGAGACATGCTTTTCATTAACAGGTCCAATAGAGGGGCATGACACCAACAATGGGAGGGGGGGAACGTGGGAGTGAGAGAGAGAGAGTGTGAGAGGGAGCTTGCGAGAGAGATATAATACTGCGTAGAGAGAGAGAAATTGTGAAATGGCATGTACAATTAGCTTCATGACATTTCACATTTCATGGGTCAGCTGAGGACATGGATCCTATAATGAGAGGAGAGAATAAGAGGAATGCTCAGGAGAATCACTTGTTTCTAGGCGTCACAGAAAATAAAATAAAAAATATTTAAAATGTTCAAATAAGTAAAAAGATATTGAGAATCTTGACAGAGATTCTTGAATTCAAAGTGACTTTCACAGAGATTGTGGCGGCGTTAACTCCCATCGGAGGTCTTGGAGACAGAAGCCATTGTGTGGTGCAGAGAAAGGAGATGCCTTGCTATCTGAGGCACCATTTGACTCTTCCACAGACAATCTCACTATGCATCACATGATGAGCATATAGGCCAGGAGACATGGAAAATCTATTTGAGTAATCACTGGATCTGTGAGGGACTGATATAGAAGCTGCATTCATAGAGAATTGAACGGAGAAGGAATGAGTCGTGCTGAATCTATGCAAGGTTAATAATACAACCGAATCTAAATGAAAAAGCAAGGCAAATGTATCTATGATATAAATACAATGTTTAGTGTGTGTGGTGTGTGTACCTCAGGCACAAAAGATTTAAGGATTGGTGCCAAATCACTGCAGTTTAATCTCCCACGTGTTAATTATCATTGAGAGAGAGGGAATGGGAGAGAAGAACATGTTTTAAAGAGGGAGTTTGAAAAAGTGTGTGTGTGCATGCGTGCGCGAGAACGGATGAGAAAATAAGGGTGCTTTCATAAATTAATTTTGGCTTTCTACAGAGCACTTGTTTGAGTGTGCCACAACGCAGAACAGCTGATGAATTTACGAACGCCAACACCCATTGAAAATGACAGGTGACAGTCAAGGTTGGCAAAAAAAGTTAGTCACTAACACTAGATAATATGAAAACAGCCTAACCAGCTCTGCTAGGGCGAGTAAAATGGTCAGAGTGAAGCGTTCTCTCATTTGTGTCTGGAAGGAGCTAGCAAGCTAGCCGACGTTAGCCAGTTAGCTTGGGTGCTTGACTGCCGTTGTGATGTCAGAACGCACGAATCTACCCTACTCCTCCGCCAGAGCGTCCAGTGTGCGCTTTGAACGCTACGAGAGCGAAACGATCAGAATTTACGAACGGACAACACTCTGAATTTATGCACGGCCCAGAGCGCACTCTGACACACTGGAGGCAATTTACGAACGCACCCCAAGACAGGCAGAGATCGAGGGAGGGGGCATGAGCTAAAGAGAACCCGTGCAGGCAGAACAGTTTAAACAAAATCACTCTGTACACAGCAGTACTTTAAATACACACAATATTGCTGTTGAGATTGTTTTTTGATTATGCAGACATTCAGCTCAGACACCCATACATACCCCACAAGACATGCCAGGAGTCTCTTTACTGTCCCCAAGTCCCAAAAAAATTCACAGCAACGCACAATTCTATACAGAGCCATGATCGCATGGAAATCCCATCTCCGATTACTCAAGCAAACGACAGGATGACCTTTAAAAAAACAGATTCAACAACAACTCAACAACTGTGAGGGTACACAAACAAGCACACAACATGTTTTGTGGTTGTATTGTTTGAATAATTGTCTGTTGTTGAATTGTTTGTATATCATTTTATTTTAAATGTGTGTTACTGTCCTTGTCTATCGTCTTGCTGGAAGATGCAGTTGCGGCCACGTTGGCAAACCGGGTTTTTGGCTAAAATGTCTGGGTAAAGTTCATAATGCGATGACCCCAAGGGCCCCAGGAACAGTGGAAACAAAATAGACCCACAGCATCAAATATTCACCACCGTATTTTAAAGTAGGTGTGGAGTTCTTCACTGCTTCATATCCTTCTTTCGACGCCAAACTCACCACTGTTTCTAATCTCATGTCATCTGACCACAGCACCAGCTCCAATCCAAGTGCAAACGCCGTTAAGCCGACTCCATGTGTTTACATTTGTTGGATGACATGAAAATAGAGCTCTTCGGCCACGCACACCAGTGGTGGGTTTGGCGTCGAAAGAAGGATGTGATAAGCAGAAAAAAAACATACCCCAAAAAATTGGACCTGTATGTAACTTACTGTCTGTAGTGGGCTGATTGGAAGTGTTGGGCTGGACAGCATTGGGCTGAGATGCCTTTCTGTCTTTATCCACATCTTTCCCTTTCTTCTTGGCTGAATCTGACACCAACATAACAGTCATTAGGGAAACGTAAATACAGGAGTGAGTAAGAAGACGGGAAAGGCAGTGGTATACTTTCTCCCACAGACAGTTAAGTTCATCCGTTGATTAACTTAAACACTCGATTAGATAAAACAGCCCACACACACAGAAGTGATCCTAATCTAATCAATGATTTAAAAGACTCTCTTAATTAAAGACGTTTAATCAGTGCGTGTGTAAATTGCTATCTGTGTCAGGTTTAGTGGGACGGACAGACAGGAGGAGAGAGAGACAGACAGAGCAGCACCTTTGCTTTTCTCCGGGGTTCTGGTTGCTGTGGGAGACTCGCCCTTGCACTCGTTGAGCCTGGACTCCCTCACTCCGGAGGTTTCCCTGGTCAGGGGCTTCTCCTCCGAGCTCTCCTCCACATACTGGAATTTGGGAACGGTGTCCTTCAGGAAGTCCCAAACCTTGCCCAGGTACCGGGACCTGAGAGATTGGACACATCACACTGTAAAACTATTTACCCAGTTGTTTATCAATGATCCCACATGACTGGATATGTAATGGTCACATAACGTACTAACAACTAACCAAGTGTTAGATTTATAGAATGAGATGGGTTAGCGCTGGGCAAAAGAATAAAGAAGGTTGATGACTTCAGGATAAATAAAGCACTTAACTATTTAAAATGTTATTTGTGTCTGGTATCTAATTTCAGTCCTGTCGATTGGCCACCCTGACACATAATATATGTCAAAACAGATGAGTGTTGTTATGAGTGGTGTTCATTTAGCTCCGGGCATGTTCCATATTCATTCATTTCAGGCTTTGTTGAAAGATTTCTTGCCAGTGATTCCAACACAAGCCTTTCCATTTAGGATAACTGAATGATCAAATCACATCTAATTTTATTTGTCACACACACACGTGTTTAGCAGATGTTATTGCGGGTGTAGCGAAATGCTTGTAGAGGGTTGTCATTAGGCTTATTCTTACGATGACTCATTGACAGCTGCCTGCTCTGGAGTGCCTGTGAAGTTGTGGCTGGAGTTAAAATAGTAATGTTAGCTGCTGACAGTGTGTGTGTGTGTCAGTGGAGGCTCCTTAGAGGAGGAGGGGGAGGACCATCCGACTCAGTGAATTTCAGAAAAATACAAATAGTGTTTTTTTTTTTTTACCAAATAACTGATTATCTTACGGCAAAAAAGACCTTCTGGATATCAGGACAGCGATCACTCACCTCGGATTAGACAAAGATTTTTTCTTCAACAGGACATACTCCGAACAACCGACAAGGCCAACATCCCAGTTATTTGCAAGAGGAAGAGACTCAGGTACAGAGGACACAGAGCGGGGTGCAAGTGGGAAAGCTGCCGTTACCATCAATATTACTTGCCAACGTGCAATCATTGGACAATAAATTAGACGAGGTACCATCACGAATATCCTACCAATGGGACATCAAAAACTGTAATATCTTATGTTCCACCGAATCGTGGCAGAATGATGACATGGATATTCAGCTAGCGGGATATGCGCTGCACCGGCAAGATAGAACAGCACAGGGGGGTAAGTAAGACGGGGGGGGGGGGGGGGGGGGGGGCGGTCTGTGCATATTTGTAAACAACAGCTGGTGCACGAAATCTAAGGAAGTCTCTAGATTTTGCTCGCTCGAGTATCTTGTGATAAAATGCAGACCACACTATTTGGCTAGAGTTTTAAACTACAGCTAATATTTTCGTGGCTGTTTATTTACCGCCACAGACGGATGCTGGCACTAAGACCACAATCAGTCAGCTGTATAAGGAAATAAGCAAACAGGAAACCGCTCATCAAGAGGCAGCGCTCCTAGTGGCCGGAGACTTTAATGCAGGGAAACTTAAATCAGTTATACCTAATTTCTATCAACATGTTAAATGTGCAACCAGAGGGAAAAAAATTCTGGATCACCTTTACTCCACACACAGAGACGTGTACAAAGCTCTCCCTCACCCTCCATTTGGTAAATCTGACTACAATTCTATCCTCCTGATTCCTGCTTACAAGCAAAATGAAAGCAGGAAGCACCAGTGACTCGGTCAATAAAAAAGTGGTCAGGTGAAGCCGATGCTAAACTACAGGACTGTTTTGCTATCACAGACTGGAACATGTTACGGGATTCTTCCGATGGCATTGAGGAGTACACCACATCAGTCTCTGGCTTTATAAATAAGTGCACCGAGGACGTCGTCCCCACAGTGACTGTACGTACATACCCCAACCAGAAGCCATGGATTACAGGCAACATTCGCACTGAGCTAAAGGGTAGAGCTACAGATTTCAAGGTGTGGGACTCTAACCCGGAAGATTATAAGAAATCCTGCTATGCCCTCCGACGAACCATCAAACAGACAAAGCATCAATACAGGGCTAAGATTGAATCGTACTACACCAGCTCCGACGCTCGTCTTATGTGGCAGGGCTTGTTAACTATTACAGACTACAAAGGGAAGCACAGCCGTGAGCTGCCCAGTGACAAGAGCCTACCACACGAGCTAAATCACTTCCATGCTCGCTTCAAGGCAAGCAACACTGAGGCATGCATGAGAGCATCAGCTGTTCCGGATGATTGTGTGATCACGCTCTCCACAGCCGACGTGAGTAAGACCTTTAAACAGGTCAACATACACAAGGCGCGGGGCCAGACGGATTACCAGGATGTGTCCTCCGGGCATGTGCTGACCAACTGGCAGGTGTCTTCACTGACATTTTCAACATGTCCCTGATTGAGTCTGTAATACCAACACGTTTCAAGCAGACACCATAGTCCCAGTGCCCAAGAACACAAAGGCAACCTGCCTAAATGACTACAGACCCGTAGCCATGAAGTGTGTTGAAAGGCTGGTCATGGCTCACATCAACACCATTATCCCAGAAACCCTAGACCCACTAATTTGCATACCGCCCAAACAGGTCCACAGATGATACAATCTCTACTGCACTCCACACTGCCCTTTCCCACCTGGAAAAAAGGAACACCTCTGTGAGAATGCTATTCATTGACTACAGCTCAGCGTTCAATACCATAGTACCCTCGAAGCTCATCACAAAGCTAAGGATCCTGGGACTAAACACCTCCCTCTGGAACTGGATCCTGGACTTCCTGACGTGCCGCCCCCCAGGTGGTGAGGGTAGGTAGCAACACATCTGCCACGCTGATCCTCAACACTGGAGCCCCTTGGGGGTGCATGCTCAGTCCCCTCCTGTACTCCCTGTTCAGCCACGACTGCATGGCCAGGCATGACTCCAACACCATCATTAAGTTTGCAGACGACACAACAATGGTAGGCCTGATCACCGACAACAATGAGACAGCATATATGGAGGAGGTCAGAGACCTGGCCGGGTGGTGCCAGAATAACAACCTATCCCTCAACGTAACCAAGACTAAGGAGTTGATTGTGGACTACAGGAAAAGGAGGACCGAGCACGCCCCCATTCTCATTGACGGGGCTATAGTGGAGCAGGTTGAGAGCTTCAAGTTCCTTGGTGTGCACATCAACAACAAACTAGAATGGTCCAAACCCACCAAGACAGTTGTGAAGAGGGCACGACAAAGCCTATTCCCCCTCAGGAAACTAAAAAGATTCGGCATGGGTCTTGAGATCCTCAAAAGGTTCTACAGCTGCAACATCGAGAGCATCCTGACTGGTTGCATCACTGCCTGGTACGGCAATTACTCGGCCTCCCACAGCAATGCACTACAGAGGGTAGTGCGTACGGCCCAGTACATTACTGGGGATAAGTTGCCTGCCATCCAGGACCTCTACACCAGGCAGTTTCCGAGGAAGGCCCTAAAAATTGTCGAGGACCCCAGCCACCCCAGTCATAGACTGTTCTCTCTACTACCGCATGGCAAACGATACCGGAGTGCCAAGTCTAGCCAAGCCTTAAGACTCCTGAACAAGTAATCAAATGGCTAACCGGACTATGTGCATTGTGTGACCCCCCCCCCTCAACCCCTCTTTTACACTGCTGCTACTCTTTGTTTATCATACATGCATAGTCACTTTAACTATACATTCATGTACATACTAACTCAATTGGCCCGACCAACCAGTGCCCCTGCACATTGGCTAACCGGGCTATCTGCATTGTGTCCCGCCACCCTCCACCCCCTCTTTTACACTACTGCTACTCTCTGTTCATCACATATGCATAGTCACTTTAACCATATCTACATGTACATACTAACTCAATCCGCCCGACTAACCAGTACCTATATATAGCCTGGCTACTGTTAAAGCCTAATTACTGTATATAGCCATACTACTGTTTTTTTTTCACTGTTGTTTTAATATTTTTTACTTACCTATTGTTCACCAAATACCTTTTTTGCACTGTTTGTTAGAGCCTGTAGTTAAGCATTTCACTGTAAGGTCTACACCTATTGTATTCGGTGCATGTGACAAATAAACTTTGATTTGATTAAAACAGACTTTTCAATTAATTTCTCAAAAACACCCTCTAGGGTAGCACCATGGTGTAGCCGGAGGACAGCTATTTTCCATCCTCCTCTGGGTACATTGACTTCAATGATGTTTCGGCATTGAGTAATTGTCTCTGGCCCCATCCCAGTTAGGGGGAGTGATGAGCTCTACAGTAGAGTCTCAACTCAATTGCTGGTTGAAAACAGTTTTCTGCCCCTCCCAAAAGATATATTTTGTAGATAATTGGCCCTCACCCACAGGACCAAACCTGGCCTGTTGAGGAGTGACGGACTCCATCCTAGCTGGAGGGGTGCTCTCATCTTATCTATCAACATAGACAGGGCTCTAACTCCTCTAACTCCACAATGAGATAGGGTGCAGGCCAAGCAGCAGGCTGTTAGCCAGCCTGCCAGCTTTAGTAGAGTCTGCCACTAGCATAGTAGAATGTAGTCAGCTCAGTTATCCCCATTGAGACCATGTCTGTGCCTTGATCTAGGTTGGGCAAAACTAAACATGGCAGTGTTCGCTTCAGCGATCTCACTGGAATAAAAAATATCCTCCATTCCTGTCATTATTGAAAAAGATTGTGATATCTCACGTCTCAAAAAAGGGCTACTTAATGTTAGATCCCTTACTTCCAAGGCAGTCATAGTCAAGAAACGAATCAATGATCAGAAACGTGATGTGATTGGCCTGACTGGCTCAAACCTGATGAATTTACTGTGTTAAATGAGGCTTCTCCTCCTGGTTACACTAGATTATATTCCTCCGCATCCCGGAAAAGACAGAGGTGTTGCTAACATTTACGACAGCAAATTTCAATTTACCTCAAAATAAATGAGTGCATTTTTGTCTTTTGAGCTTCTAGTCATGAAATCTATGCAGCCTACTGAATCACTTTTTATAGCTACTGTTTACAGGCCTCCTGGGCCATACACAGTGTTCCAGCACTGAGTTCCCTGAATTCCAATCGGACCTTATAGTCATGGCATACAATAGTCACATGGAAAAGTCTTATAGACCCACTCCCACTTTCGGAGCCATCACAGACTGTCGGTTTTGTCCAACACCTCTTCGGACCTACTCATTGCCACAGTCATACCCTGGATCTAGTTTGGTCCAGTGGAATAAATATTATGGATCTAAATGTTTTTCCTCATAATCCTGGACAATCGGACCACCAACTAATATTCTGCTCAGACCCCAACCAACGATCATCAAAAGCCGTGCTATAAATTCTTGGACAACCCAAAGATTCCTAGATGCCCTTCCAGACTCCCACCACCTACCCAAGGACGTCAGAGTCAGAGTACAAAAATCGGTTAACCATCTAACTGAGGATCTAAATGTAACCTTGCGTAATCCCCTAGATGCAGTCTCACCCCTAAAAAAAAAACTAAAAAAACATTTGTCCCAAGAAATTAGCTCGCTGGTATACAGCAAGATTTCAGAAAACTGGAACGGAATGGCACTTCAAACGTACCCTTCTGACTAGCTTGGAAAGACAGTACTGTGCAATATCGAAGAGCCCTAACTGCTGTTCGATCATCCTATTTTTCCAACCTAATTGAGGGGAATAAGAACAATCCTAAATGTATTCTTGTCACTGCCGCAAAGCTAACTAAAAAGCAGCATTCCCCAAGAGAGGGGAATGCTTTCACTTCAGCAGTGATGAATTGAAGAACGTCTTCGACGAAAAGATCATGATCACCAGAAAGCAAAATACAGACTCCTCTTTGAATCTGCGTATTTCTCCAAAGTTCGAGGATTAATGGAGACACTCAAAGTTTTGACACATTCATGAAAATAATCATGGCCTCTAAACCTTCACG
Source organism: Salvelinus fontinalis (assembly GCF_029448725.1). Taxonomy (NCBI): domain Eukaryota; kingdom Metazoa; phylum Chordata; class Actinopteri; order Salmoniformes; family Salmonidae; genus Salvelinus; species Salvelinus fontinalis. Next base: position 3,532,102 of record NC_074684.1, read on the forward strand.
CTGCATACTGGACCCTATTCCAACTACTGAAAGAGCGACTTCCTGTACTTGGCCCTCCAATGTTGAGAATAATAAATATCTCTCTCTCCTCTGGATATGTACCAAACTCACTAAAAGTGGCAGTAATAAAGCTGATCGAAAAAGCCAAACCTTGACCTTGAAAATGTTTTTAATAAATTGGCCTACAGTACCAGTCAAAAGTTTGGACACACCTACTCATTCAAGGGTTTTTCATTAATTGCACTATTTTCTACAATGCAGAATAATAGTGAAGACATCAAAACTATGAAATAACAAATATTGAATCATGTAGTAACCAAAAAGGTGTAAAACAAATCAAAATATGTTGTGTTTTAGATTCTTCAAAGTAGCCACCCTTTGCCTTGATGACAACTTTGCACACTCTTGGCATTCTCTCAACCTGGAATGCTTTTCCAACAGTCTCTTCATCCGAAGAGGAGGAACAGGGATTGAACCAAAATGCAGCGGAGTTTGAAGACATGATTTATTAAAGAAAAACACGAAAACACGAACTTGACTAAACTAACAAAACAACAAACGGTGTAGACAGACCTGGACGACGAACTCACATAAACACGAAGAACGCACGAACAGGGAAAATAGCCTACACATAAAAATGACGATAAACAAAACAAACCGAACAGTCCCGTATGGTGCGAAAAACAGACACAGGAGACAACCACCCACAACGAACACTGTGAAACAACCTACCTAAATATGACTCTTAATTAGAGGAACGCCAAACACCTTCCTCTAATTAAGAGCCATACCAGGCAACCCATAAACCAACATAGAAATAGACAACATAGAATGCCCACCCAAACTCACGTCCTGACCAACTAACACATACAACAAACTAACAGAAATAGGTCAGGAACGTGACACTCTGAAGAATTTCAAATATATTTTGATTTGTTTAACACTTATTTGGTTACTACATGATTCAATATTTGATATTTCATAGTTTTGATGTCTTCACTATTATTCTACAATGTAGAAAATAGTAAAAGAAAAACACGAATGAGTAGGTGTGTCCAAACTTTTAACTGGTACTGTTTATAGAATATCCCATTCTTCTAAACATTATTGAAAAAGTTTTTGCGCAGCAACTCACGGCCTTCCTGAAGACAAATAATGTATATGAAACCAGTCTGGTTTTATACCCCATCATAGCACGGAGGCTGCACTTGTGAAGGTGGTAAATTACCTTTTCAAGGCGTCAGACCAAGGTTCTGTATCTTGTCCTCATGCTCTGAGACCTTAACTGCTGTTTTTGACACCATCGAATCACCACATTCTTTTGGAGAGATTGAAAACCCGAATTGGTCTACAAGGACAAGTTCTTGCCTGGTTTAGATCTTATCTGTCTGAAAGATATCATCTCTGTGGATGGTTTGTCCTCTGACAAATCAAGTGTAAGTTTCGGTGTTCTTCAAGGTTCAATTTTAGGACCACTATTGTTTTCACTATTTATTCTACAGCTTGGCGATGTCATTCAGAAACACAATGTCAACTTCCACTGCTATGCGGACGACACAGCTGTATATTGCGATGAAACATGCTGACCCAAAATTGCCTACCCTGGAAGCCTGTGTTTCAGACATAAGGAAGTGGATGGCAACAAATGTTATACTTTTAAACTCTGACTAAACAGAGATGCTAGTTTTAGGTCCCAAAAAACAAAGATCTGACAAGTAATCTTGATGGTTGAACAGTCGTCTCAAATAAAACTGAAGGACCTCGGCGTTACTCTGGACCTTGATCTCTTTGACGAACATATCAAGAATATTTCAAGGACAAGATTTTTCCATCTTTGTAACATTGCAAAAATCAGAAACCTTTTGTCCAAAAATGATACAGAAAAACGAATCCATGATTTTGTCACTTCTAGATTAGACTACTCCAATGCTCTACTCTCCGGCTACCCGGATAAAGGACTAAATAAACTTCAGTTAGTGCTAAACACGGCTGCTAGAATCTTTACTAGAACCCCATAATGTGATCAAATCAAAAATGTATTGTCACATGCGCTGAATACAACAGATGTAGACTTTACCATGACACACTTACTTACAAGCCCTTAACCAACAGTGCAGTTAAAGAAGAAGAACATATTTACCAAGTAGACTAAAATAAAAAGTTATAATAAAAAGTAACACAATAAGAATTACAATAACGAGGCTATATACAGGAGGCACCGGTACCGAGTCAGTGTGAGGGGGTAAAGGCTAGTTGAGGTAATCTGTACATGTAGGTGAGGGGCGAAGTGACAATGCACAGGTAACAAACAAAACAGCAAGTAGCAGCAGTGTAAATTGTCCAGTGGCGATTTCATGAATTTTTCAGCAGTCTTATGGCTTGGGGGTAGAAGCTGTTGAGAAGCCTTTTGGTCCTAGGCTTGCCGTGCGGTAGCAGAGAAAACAGTCTATAACTTGGATGACTGGAGTTTCTGACAATTCTTTGGGCTTTCCTCTGACACCAAAAATTATATAGGTCCTGGATGGCAGGAAGCTTGGCCCCAGTGATGTACTGGGCCGTTCGCACTACCCTCTGCAGCGCCTTACGGTCAGATGTCGAGCAGTTACCATACCAGGCGGTGATGCAACCAGTCAGGATGCTCTCGATGGTGCAGCTATAGAACCTTTTGAGGATCTGGGTACCCATGCCGAATCATTTCAGTCTCCTGAGAGGGAAAAGGCTTTGTCCTGCCCTCTTCACGACTGTCTTGGTATGTTTGGACCATGATAGTTCGTTGGTCATGTGGACACCAAGGAACTTGAAACTCTCGACCCGCTCCACTACAGCAACGTCAATGTTAAAGTGGGCTGGTTCAGCTCTCCTTTTCCTGTAGTCCACGATCAGCTCCTTTCTCTTGCTCACACTGAGGGAGAGGTTGTTGTCCTGGCACTGCCAGTTCTCTGACCTCCTCCCTATAGGCCACCTCATCATTGTCGATGAACAGGCCTACCACTGTTGTGTTGTCAGCAAACTTAATGATGGTGTTGGAGTCGTGTTTGGCCACGCAGTCATGAGTGAACAGGGAAAACAGGAGAGGACTAAGTACACACCCCTGAGGGGCCCCAGTGTTAAAGATCAGACATGTTGTTGCCTACTCTTACCACCTGGGGGCGGCTCGTCAGGAAGTCCAGGATCCAGTTGCGGAGGGAGGTGTTTAGTCCCAGAGTCCTTTGCTTAGTGATGAGCTTTGTGGGCACTATGGTGTTGAACACTGAGCTAAAGTCAATGAACAGCATTCTCACATAGGTGTTCCATTTGTCCAGGTGAGAAAGGGCAGCGTGGAGTGCGATTGAGATTGCGTCATCTGTGGATCTGTTGGTGCGGTATGCGAATTGGAGTGGGTCTAGGGTATCCGGGAGGATGCTGTTGATGTGAACCATGACCAGCCTGTCAAAGCACTTCATGGCTACTGACGTGAGTGCCATGGGGTGGTAATCATTTAGGCAGGTTACCTTCCCTACCTTCGCATTTAGGCAGGTTACCTTCGCTTTGGCACAGGGACTATGGTGGTCTGCTTGAAACATGTAGGTATTACAGACTCGGTCAGGGAGAGGTTGAAAATGCCAATGATGACACTTGACAGTTGGTCCGCGCATGCTTTGAGTACATGTCCTGGTAATCTGTCTGGCCCAGCAGCTTTGTGAATGTTGACCTGTTCAAAGGTTTTGTTCACATCAGCTACCGAGAGCGTTATAACACAGTCATCCAGAACAGCTGGTCCTCTCGTGCATGCTTCAGTGTTGCTTGCCTCGAAGCGAACATGAAAGGCATTTAGCTCGTCTGGTAGGCTTGCGTCACTGGGCAACTTGTGTCTGGGTTTCCCTTTGTAGTCCAAAATAGTTTTCAAGCCCTGCCACATCCGAGTGTCAGAGCCAGTTTAGTAGGATTCAATCTTAATCCTATATTGACCCTTTGCTTGTTTGATGGTTCGTCTGAGGGCCTAGCAGGATTTCTTAAAGCATCCGGATTAGTCGCCCGCTCCTTGAAAGCGGCAGCTCTAGCCTTTAGCTCGATGTCGATGTTGCCTGTAATCCATGGCTTCTGGTTTGGATATGTACGTACAGTCACTCTGGGGACGACGTCATCAATGCACTTATTGATGAAGCCGATGACTGAGGTGGTGTATTCCTCAATGTCATTGGATGAATCCCAGAACATATTCCAGTCTGTGCTAGCAAAACAGTCCTGTAGTGTCGCATCCGCGTCATCTGACCACTTCCGTATTGAGCGAGTCACTGGTACTTCCTGCTTTAGTTTTTGCTTGTAAGCAGGAATCAGGAGGATAGAACTATAGTCAGATTTGACAAATGGAGGGCGGGGGAGAGCTTTGTATGCATCTCTGTGTGTGGATTAAAGGTGGTGTAGGATTTTTTTTTCTCCCTGGTTGCACATGTGACATGCTGGTAAAAATATGGTAAAATTGATTCAAGTTTGCCTGCATAAAAGTCCCCGGGTACCAGGAGCATCGCTTCTGGGTGAGCATTTTCTTCTTTGCTTAGTGCCAGCTTCGCTTTGTGGTGGTAAATAGACGGCTACGAATAATACAAATGAGAACTCTCTTTGTAGATAGCGTGGTCTACAGCTTATCATAAGTTACTCTACCTCAGACGAGCAATACCTCGAGACTACTTTTATATTAGACATTGCGCACCAGCTGTTATTGAGAAAAAGACACACATCCCCACCTCTCGTCTTACCAGAGGTAGCGTCTCTGTTCTGTCTGTCCATGGAAAATCCCGCTAGCTCTATATTGTCCGATCTTCGTTCAGCAACGTCTCGGTGAAACATAAGATGTTACAGTTTTTAATTTCCTGTTGGTAGGATAATCTTCATAGTAGGTCATCGATTTTATTTTCTGATCATATTACTCAAGTGCTAGCCTCCTGTTAAGGCTAGAGCTGATTTCAAGGTTTTACTGCTAACCTACAAAGCATTACATGGGCTTGCTCCTACTTATCTCTCCAATGTGGTCCTGCAGTACATACCTACACATACGCTACAGTCACAAGACACTGGTCTTCTTGTCGTCGCTAGAAATTCTAAGCAAACAGCTGGAGGCAGTGGTTTCTCCTACAGAGCTAAATTTTTATGGAATGGTCTTCCTATCCATGTGAATGACGCAGACTCGGTCTCGACCTTTAAATCTTTACTGAAGACTTAATATGATAATATTAATAGGTAATATGATTGAGTGCAGTCTGAACCTGGGGTGCGAAGGTGAACGGCAATGCACTGGAAGGGATGAACCGCCGATGCTGTCTCTGCCTGACGGGCTCCCCTCTCTCCACTGAGATTATCTGCCTCTGACCCTATTACGGGCAGCTGTCACTGGCTTATTATTGCTCTTCCATAATGTCACTTGAGTGGGTTGAGTCACTGACATGATCTTGCTGTCCAGTTTTGCGCCCCCTCGTTCAGTGGAGAAGACCTTTGTGGGCTACACTCAGCCTTGTCTCAGGGTAGTAAGTTGGTTGGTTGTTGATATCCCTCTAGTGGTATGGGGGCTGTTCTTTGGCAAAGTGGGTGTGGTTATATCCTGCCTGGTTGGCACTGTCCCGGGGTATTGTCGGACGAGGCCACAGTGTCCCGACCCCCCCCCCCCCCACCCCCTGTCTCAGCCTCCAGTATCTATGATGCAATAGTCTATGTGCAGGGGGGCCTAGGGTCTGTCTGTTATATCTGGTGTAATCTTCCGGAGGACCTGAGCCCTTGGACCATGCCTCAGGACTACCTGGCCTGATGATTCCTGGCTTTCCCCAGTCCATCTGGTCGTTTGTTGCTCCAGTTTCAACTGTTCTGCCTATAGCTATGGAACCCTGACCTGTTCACCGGACGTGTTACCTGCTGTTTTCGACTCTCTTTCTACCGCACATGTTGTCTCGACCTCTGAATGCTTGGTTATGAAAAGCCAACTGACATTTACTCCTGAGGTACTGACCTGTTGCACCTCATACAACCACTGTGATTATTATTAAACCCTGCTGGTTATCTATGAACGTTTGAACATCTTAAAGAACAATCTGGCCTTAATGACCATGTACTCTTATAATCTCCACCCGGCACAGTCAGAAGAGGACTGGCCACCCCTCAAAGCCTGGATTCTTCCTAGGTTCCTGCATTTCTAAGGAGTTTTTCCTAGCTACCGTGCTTCTTCATCTGCATTGCTTGCTGTTTGGGGTTTTAGGCTGGGTTTCTGTATAGCACTTTGTGACATCTGCTGATGTAACAAGGGCTTTATAAATAAAAATGGTTTTAATTCAATACAAAACCTTGGAGGCTGATGGTTCTCACCTCCTTCCACTGACTTAAACAATAATTATGACAACTTCCAGAGGACATCCTCCAACTTATCAGAGGTCTTGCAGTATGAACTAACATCTTGTCCATCTAATCAAAGTATCAGAGAATGAATCAAGCACTGAAAACATAAGCTATAACTAGCTACCACTGTAGTGAATAAAGTGTGCTGAGTAGTTGACTCAACGAGAGAGACACAATAGTTGAACAGTTTTGAACAAATTCATTTCTTCAAAAAATTATGGAGAAGCCGCAGAGAGAAAGAGAGACTGCTAGCTATATTTCATTAAAAATATATATTTTCAGTTTACCTTTCAATTACTTAGCTAATGCACGTCATTTAGCCTACTCAACAACCTGACTCAAACAGAGACGAATGCTATTTATGATAGCTAGCAGGCTAAGGCTATCCAATACTGCATCTCTTCCATGTCAAGATAAGCTCTCGGGTTCATTAATGTGTTGCCGTGTGGCTTAGTTGGTCCCGTGTGGCTCAGTTGGTAGATGGCGCTTGCAACGGCGCTTGCAACGCCAGTGTTTTGGGTTCAATTCCCACGGGGGGACCAGGGTTCAATTCCCACGGGGGGACCAGGATGAATATTTATGAACTTTCCAATTTGTAAGTCGCTCTGGATAAGAGCGTCTGCTAAATGACTTAAATGTAAATGTAAATGTTGCCACCGGGACCCGCCGGTGTAACTGCTAGCTGTTCAGTCGTGGCCAAAAGTTTTGAGAATGACACATTAATTTTCACAAAGTTTGCTGTTTCAGTGTCTTTAGATGTTTTTGTCAGATGTTACTATGGAATATTGAAGTATAATTACAAGCATTTCATAAGTGTCAAAGGCTTTTATTGACAATTACATGAAGTTGATGCAATGAGTCAATATTTGCAGTGTTGACCCTTCTTTTTCAAGACCTCTGCAATCCGCCCTGGCATGCTGTCAATTAACTTCTGGGCCACATCCTGATTGATGGCAGCCCATTCTTGCATAATCAATGCTTGGAGTTTGTCAGAATTTGTGGGTTTTTGTTTGTCCACCCGCCTCTTGAGGATTGACCACAAGTTCTCAATGGGATTACGGTCTGGGGAGTTTCCTGGCCATGGACCCAAAATATCAATGTTTTGTTCCCCGAGCCACTTAGTTATCACTTTTGCCTTATGGCAAGGTGCTCCATCATGCTGGAAAAGGCATTGTTCATCACCAAACTGTTCCTGGATGGTTGGGAGAAGTTGCTCTCGGAGGATGTGTTGGTACCATTCTTTATTCATGGCTGTGTTCTTAGGCAAAATTGTGAGTGAGCCCACTCCCTTGGCTGAAAAGCAACCCCACACATGAATGGTCTCAGGATGCTTTACTGTCGGCATGACATGATGGTAGCGCTCACCTTGTCTTCTACGGACAAGCTTTTTTCCGGATGCCCCAAAAAATCATAAAGGGGATTCATCAGAGAAAATGACTTTACCTCAATACTCAGCAGTCCAATCCCTGTACCTTTTGCAGAATATCAGTCTGTCCCTGATGTTTTTCCTGGAGAGAAGTGGCTTCTTTGCTGCCCTTCTTGACACCAGGCCATCTTCCAAAAGTCTTCGCCTCACTGTGCGTGCAGATGCACTCACACCTGCCTGCTGCCATTCCTGAGCAAGCTCTGTACTGGTGGTGCCCCAATTTCGCATCTGAATCAACTTAGGAGACGGTCCTGGCGCTTGCTGGACTTTCTTGGGCGCCCTGAAGACCTTCTTCACAACAATTGAACCGCTCTTCTTGAAATTCTTGATCATCCGACAAATGGTTGATTTAGGTGAAATATTACTGGCAGCAATATCCTTGCCTGTGAAGCCCTTTTTGTGCAAAGCAATGATGACGGCACGTGTTTCCATCCAGGTAACCATGGTGACAGAGGAAGAACAATGATTCCAAGCACCACCCTCCTTTTGAAGCTTCCAGTCTGTTATTCGAACTCAATCAGCATGACAGAGTGATCTCCAGCCTTGTCCTCGTCAACACCCACACCTGTGTTAACGAGAGAATAACTGACATGATGTCAGCTGGTCATTTTGTGGCAGGGCTGAAATGCAGTGGAAATGTTTTTTGGGGATACAGTTCATTTGCATGGCAAAGAGGGACTTTGCAATTAATTGCAAATCATCTGATCACTTTTCATGACATTCTGGAGTATATGCAAATTGCCATCATACAAACTGAGGCAGCAGACTTGTGTCATTCTCAAAACTTTTGGCCACGACTGTACACTATAATGCGTGATTGTACACATGGATTGGATTGAGGGTTTACTAACATGTAAGCTAATATGGTGACAAAAATGTGTTAATTGTATTTAGCTTAAGCTTGGAGAGGTTTTTAAACCTGGTCACAGACAGCTGTTGTGTTGTGTACTGAAGTCCACAAGCGAAGGAAAAAGGAGAGAGGAGAGCGCTTGGATGCAAAATGGAATTATACAACGAGCAAAGTGATGATTCTGTACATGGCTGCTATGTAAGTGAACTGTGTGTGCAGGTGATCAGGGGTGTATTCATTCCACCGATTCTGTTGCAGAACTTTTTTTAAACTGAAGAAAACGGAATGAAATAGGGATGGACCTACCTGAATTTGTCCAAGAGAAACTCGTTAAAGTTGCAAAACACAACGTTTTGGAACTTCTTTGGACTAATGACTACACCCGAGATCAGCTAGATGCAGGCAAGAGTGTGCAAGGCGGTATTGAATGTGTCGCAGTCTGTCACCTTGATTACTCCAATTTGTCTCTTGACCTGTGCACCTACATTATAAACGTTAATTTGTAGGCTAGGTTGTAACAACCTCATTATGGGTATAGGGAAAATTAGAGCATCATGTAGTAGCCTAAACCTATCGATGTTACATTGAGCTGGCGGAATTGAATAGGAATGACAGTCATCCAATATGCTGTAATAGAAAAAACAAAATGTGTCCTCCTTAATCTTAAATGGCACCGGCCTCCACTGGTGTGTGTGTGTGTGTGTGTGTGTGTGTGTGTGTGTGTGTGTGTGTGTGTGTGTGTGTGTGTGTGTGTGTGTGTGTGTGTGTGTGTGTGTGTGTGTGTGTGTGTGTGTGTGTGTGCGTGCGTGCGTGCGTGCGTGCGTGCGTGCGTGCGTGCGTGCGTGCGTGCGTGCGTGCGTGCGTGCGTGCGTGCGTTCCCACCCCCATCCAGGTTTAATATGGAGAAAATTACAATGGGACCTCCCACAGCCCCTCGACCCCTGTAGAACAGTCACACTAACACTAGCCTGGTGGGTGTCTGTATGTGCCTCAGCACCCTGACTGTGTTGGCTGATAGGTTTCCCAGGGGGTCCACTAACAACAGCTAACCTGCTGAGGTGGAGAGAACAACACCCTCCTGCTTCCCCGTACACAGTTTAATCAAGAGGAGGCAAGCCCCTGCACTGCAGTCCCTCACTGCATCCACTTTAGGCTGCAGGCACCAGGCCTTATAGGTCCAAATGGACTGCTTGGTTTTTTAACAACATCAACAGAGAATATTCTATTGTATAAAACAATGGTCTAATAAAGTGTAGATGTGAAAAACTGAAGCTACAAGACGAGGAGAACCCTACTTCAACGAACAGAAAGAGAACAGGAAGAATAGATGAGGAGAGATAAGTGGATGATGGCCCTACTGTAGAGGGATGAGTTCAGGGATCCATCCGGTCAGAGCTTGGATGACAGTGAACTCTCCCAGATCCTTCCTCTGTGCTGACACCACACTGCAACACAAACACACATATACTGTACACACACACACATTACACCACAATGTACAAAAACACACATTAGGAAACCAGAGCTAAATTGACAACTATAGTTCTGGCTAACACACACAGATATTCACAGTATCACAGCAGGGAGATTTGACCTAGCAGCAATTGGATGGGATAGTCAGAGACAGACAGTAGCTTCTCAGGCTTACAGAGGAAAAGTCATTTCATGCTTGATTGTTTATGAAATACGCAAACACAGAAGTTGATTTCAGAGAAACCCTGGGAACTCCATTCTATGGTGTGTGTGTGTGTGTGTGTGTGTGTGTGTGTGTGTGTGTGTGTGTGTGTGTGTGTGTGTGTGTGTGTGTGTGTGTGTGTGTGTGTGTGTGTGTGTGTGTGTGTGTGTGTGTGTGTGTGTGTGTGTGTCTGTCGGGGTGTGTGTGTGTGTGTGTACAGGTGTCCTGGTATTTTTTTGGAACTGAAACAGATGTTTGTGTGTCTAATTGCACCTCATGGGACACTGTGCCCAACCTGTTCAGTAGACAGTAATGAATCGCAAATTGAAAGTTGATCAATGTTTACTGTATGGCCTTACTCAATATCTAACACTGAAAAACTACAAACCGTCCTACAATTGTGACTGAGCTCCATACTGTGCTCCACTGTGATTTCTATAAAAAGCACACCAACAAAAATGGATACGGAAGAATCAAGATTTAGACTATGCTTTTACGACAGACACATGGTCAAAGTGTTTTCAGAGCTTTATCTCCTTTGAACTTTCACTGGGAGTTATAAAAGATTCACAAGCAGAGAGAAACCAGATTTCCTGAATGAGATGAAACATTTATATGTCCCAACCTTTGACAACCATAAAACCATAACATACAGTAAATCCTACAATTACATGCACGCACAAGCCACAAAATTGTAGAGTGACAGACCGGGGAATTGACCCACTGTGTCTGTTTCTACAATGCCAACAAAATAGCCCAGCAGTGTGTGTGTGTGTGTGTGTGTGTGTGTGTGTGTGTGTGTGTGTGTGTGTGTGTGTGTGTGTGTGTGTGTGTGTGTGTGTGTGTGTGTGTGTGTGTGTGTGTGTGTGTGTGTGTGTGTATGTGTGTATGTGTGTGTGTGTGTGTGTGTGTGTGTGCTGCTGTAGTGCTTGGTTTACTTACCTTCCCTTCCCCATCATGTACAGTAATAAAGTCCTGTGTAAACATATGGGGAAGTATACTGGGACTGAAATGAATGGCCTAAGGTGATCTAGCGGTCTAAGCAAGCTCCTCTGGTGCCAGTGTTTCCCTAAGCATTTTTATCAGAATCGGCGGCAAAGGTAATATTTTGTTGGTAGAACGACTGTTGGTGACTTTTTAATAGGACAATCTACTCCTAAACGCATGAAAATGTAATTATGTTGACACCATCGGAAAAATACTGCAACAGATCAGACCACCTGCCTTGTAGGGAGATGAGGAACAAGTGTTGGTTGTGCGTTCGTGGCTCTCATTTTCCGCCACTGCTCATTCTGTTTGTCTACAAATAAACAGTACCAGTCAAAAGTTTGAACACACCTACTCATTCAAGAGTTTTTATTTATTTTTATTATGTATAATAATAGTGAAGACATCAAAACTATGAAATAACACACACATATGGTATCATGTAGTAACCAAAGTGTTAAACAAATCAAAATATATTTTATATTTGAGATTCTTTAAAAATGGCCACCCTCTGCCTTGATGACAGCGTTGCACAATCTTGGCATTCTCTCAATCAGCTTCATGAGGAATGTAAAGCACCCTAACACCATCACGCCTTCTCCTCAAAGCTTCACGGTGGGAAGCACACATGCGGAGATCATCCGTTCACCTACCCCGCGTCTCAAAAAGACTAGGCAGTTGGACTCATCAGACCAAAGGACAGATTTCCACTGATGTCTAATGTCTATTGCTCGTGTTTCTTTGCCCAAGCAAGTCTCTTCTTATTATTGTTGTCCTTTAGTAGTGGTTTCTTTGCAGCAATTCGACCATGAAGGCCTGATTCACGCAGTCTCCTCTGAACAGTTGATGTAGAGACGTGTCTGTTACTTGAACTCTGTGAAGCATTTATTTGGGCTGAAAATTTCAGATGCTGGTAACTCTAATGAACGTATCCTCTGCGGCAGAGGAACTTTGGCTCTTCCTTTCCTGTGGCGGTCCTCATGAGAGCCAGTTTCATCATAGCGCTTGATGGTTTATTCGACTGCACTTGAAGACACTTTCAAACTTCTTGAAATGTTACGCATTGACTGACCTTCATGTCTTAAAGTAATGATGCACTGTCGTTTCTCTTTGCTTATTTAAGCTGTTCTTGCCATAATATGGACTTGGAGGTGGAGGGTCCATCATGGTCTGGGGCGGTGTGTCACAGCATCATCGGACTGATCTTGTTGTCATTGCAGGCAATATCAGCGCTGTGCGTTACAGGGAAGACATCCTCCTCCCTCATAAGGTACCCTTCCTGCAGGCTCATCCTGCCTGACATGACCCTCCAGCATGACAATGCCACCAGCCATACTGCTCGTTCTGTGCGTGATTTCCTGCAAGACAGGAATGTCAGTGTTCTGCCATGGCCAGTGAAGAGCCCGGATCTCAATCCCATTGAGCACGTCTGGGACCTGTTGGATCGGAGGGTGAGGGCTTGGGCCATTTCCACCAGAAATGTCCAGGAACTTGCAGGTGCCTTGGTGGAAGAGTGGGGTAACATCTCACAGTAAGAACTGGCAAATCAGGTGCAGTCCATGAGGAAGAGATGCACTGCAGCATTTGCAGCTGGTGGCCACACCATATACTGACTGTTACTTTTGATTTTAACCCCTGCTTTGTTCAGGGACACATTATTCCAGTTCTGTTAGTCACATGTCTGTGGAACTTTATGTCTCAGTTGTTGAATCTTGTTATGTTCATACAAATATTTACACGTTAAGTTTGCTGAAAGTAAACACAGTTGACAGTGAGAGGACGTTTCTTTTTTGCTGAGTTTACATGATTCCATGTGTTATTTCATCGTTTTGATGTATTCACTATTATTCTACAATGTAGAAAATAGTCAAAATAAAGAAAAACCCTTGAATGAGTAGGTGTGTCCAAACTTTTCAGTGGTACTGTACGTTAAAACTTGTCACTGATCTTAAATGGTTTAGTGCAAGATTTTGGCAATTAAGCCATTTTTCTACTTACCCAGTCAGATTAACTAATGGGTACCATTATTTATGTCTCTGCGTGCAGTTTGAAGGAAGTTGAAGGTAGTTTTGTGAGACACTGCTAACTAGCGTTAGCACAATGACTGGAAGTTGATGGGAATGTGTAGACATTTAATCATTGTGCTAATGCTAGATAAAATTATATCAATGAGTTAATTTGACTCTGTGTAAGTAGAAAAAGGGTTTAATTGCGCTAATGCTAGTCAGTAATTGCGCCAACGCTAGTTAGAAACTTTCTTTAAACTGCACACAGAGACATAAAAATGGTATCCATGAGTTCATTTGACTCTGTAACTAGAAAAAGTGGTTCATTGCCAAAGTCTCGCACTATCGCATAAATATATAAATAAATAAATACAAATAATACAAATTTTATTTATTATGATTATTTTGTCTGCAACGATTTAGCAGCAGCAGGGCACCGCTGCTAAATGAATGTGCTGTCGGGGAAAGACTGGGTGCACATAATATACCACTGCAGCATGGGTTCGATTCCGGCCTACTGGAATTTCAGCACACTCTCCTCTATCTTCCCGCTCTACTTCTGTCCTATCCAATAATCAAAAAAAAAAAATAAATAAATACTAAAAATGAATGTGAGTTGTGCTTTCTAAGCACCGTGGTAGTACTATGGACTGATAATAGGGTGTGTGCCAGGGGAGAACGGCTACCACCTCTCATTGAAGCTACGGAAGTTCAATGCCGACTTCGGTACTGCAGGCATTGTTTAAAGATAAAAGGATCCACTACTATAGTAAATGGAAAAATTGTAATCTTTGTGTACATATTTTTTTGGGGGGGACAATCATGGTGCCAATAATTGCTTCTAATACACCAGATGTATGTCCTTGAACTGATTTATAAAAAAATAAAAAAATTGCACACAGAAGAAGTTAAGGATAATTTAGTTGCTGATGGCAGCCTGCAGTACCCAGTTTAGCCTTCAACTTGAGTTACTCAATGAGAGAGGGCAACATAGAGCCTGCAACGTCACTTCCTGGAGTAGCTCAAACTGCGCATGTTATGTCTCCATGAGACGCCGTCTTAATCGACTTCATTTGACTTCAATGCGGTATTGAGTCTTCACATAGGAATGAAAGAAATACTACAGTTTACTATAGAATGCTGTAGTAAACTGTAGTATAATGTAGAACACTATACTACACTATGTAGTATCCTTCGATCACGTGAAGTACTTAGTATAACATTTTGTAGTATACTGTAGAATACTAATACTGCAGTATAATCCACGAAAAAACACTGTAGTAAACACTACAATAATTTCTGCCAAAAAATAAAACTTTTTTAACTATGGTAAATAGAACAGTATTTCATTTGCCCATTTCTCCAGTAGGTGGTTTCCACAAGAAGAAAGCTTCTACTTCTATGTCAAAGATAATACAATAAATACACTATAGTAAATACTACACTGATATCAGAAATATCTGAAATATCTGAAAAAACACTACAGTAAATACTGCACAAAAACACTACAGTAAATACTACAATCTGCAAAAACACGACATTAGTTACAATAATATATACTACAGTTTGTTTTACTACAGTATTCATACTATAGCTAGTGGCAATATGTGACTTTTTGTGAGACCCAATCATATTCACATAGAAGTATAGATATATCGTTATACCTGAAAGCAAGTCTAAGAAGCAGTAGATCTTTTCTATGTCCAGTATTTATATGCTTCCAATTCTTAAGTTTTGTTTTTGTGTCTTTTACACCAGCTTCAAACCTCTGAAACAATATTTTTGGTCATGGAAAATCTATTTCACAGCGGTGTAGATGGTACAATGATTCTCTACACTATACTATCTTATCACATAAACTGCATAGCGCAACTTTAACTGTAAATACTACAATATTCTATAGTTTACTAAAGTAAATGCTACAAAAACACAAGTGAATACTATAGTATTTATACCAGAGTATACTATATTATTTTTTCATATGGGTGGTGTCACATGATCGATGGCTTCATACATACAGTCATTGGTTTGTGCCCCCCCCCCCCCCCTCCCCCCAGTATTGAAGTTGATTGTTGGTTTGTGTCCCCTCTTTAGGGTGGTTTTGAGGTTTCAGTTGGATTTAACTATGGTCGAACTCACTCTGTGTTGGCCAGTTTAATGATGGCCTTGGCCAACAGCATGGGCCACAGCTCTGATTGGTTGGTGGTGGCAGGGAGCAGCAGGTTGTTGTCCTCATCAAACGGCAACGCATCGTCCACCATGATCTTCCTCCAGCAGCCCTGACAGAAGGGGGAGAAAAAAAAAGAGCGAACAGATGAGGGAACAATAGAGCGAGAGGAGGAGGGGAGAAAGAAAGCAAGGAAGAGAGAGAGATAGACACTGGAAATTGACAGAGCACAGTGAGTTTCATTTACCAGCCCATTACAGTAACAATACTTTCAGTGTATCGTTCTGTATTCTTTAGATTTGATTAATAGGCTGGATATAATCTAATTTCCACTGACCAGGCAGTCAATGTTGAGACAACGGCAGAATATGGGAGTGTTGACTTCAATCGATTTGCTGTTTAAAACAAGAACGACTGGTCTGTACTAGCGCTGTGTAGGCATCTATTGTCCATTTGTCATGTAGGTACTGTATTTGATAGTAGCACCCTTGAGTATGATTCACACACACCAGAGCTTTACCACAGTTATTAAATACAGACGGGAAGAGATGAAAAAGTGGTGAGCTGGGACTCACACAGCACAAACGCCAAGTGAAAATCTTCCAAGGAACCACATTTATTTTTCATTCGTATAGCTAACCTATTTAGCGATTGAAGATGGACATTCCTACTCCCACCATTCCATTTACCCTGCCTCTCTCCTTCTAGGAATCCATATGCTCTCTTCAACCCAGTGGCAGACAGGCAGCCTCTCAGTGTTCTCTATGTCCACTGGCTGTCTGTGGGAGTTACAGTGTTATATAGTGACGTGCAGCTTCAGTCTTTAGACGCACAGTGTAATCTGACTGACTGATCACAGCTGTGCCTCTCTCTCTGTCTCACTGTCCTCCCCCCATCCTAATCATCGCCCTCAGGAGCTGCTCAACCTTTCTGCAGATGAGACTGGACAGGGTGTGAAGGAGCTAACTTCATTAAGAGAGAGGGAGAGATGCAGAGGAGTATGTGAAAGAAAGGGCGGGAAAAAAGGGGAAAAAAGACAGAGGTAAACAAGGAGAGAGAGGGGAAGAGCGAGAGGGGACGAGAAAGAGAGAGCGAAAAAGAGACGGGAATAGAGAAAGAAAGAGAGGGGATGGCGTATTATGTCTCCTTATCCATCTGTTAGCATGCTAGTGTTGGCACAGGAACTGCTGCCTCCAATCTTGTCATTCTCTTGTCCTCCTATACCTCACAATCTCTTTGTTATTGTTGTGATTGATACGCTTATGTTCCAAAACATCTCTTTTCGACATCGTAAATCGAACGATTTGATAAAAATGGAGTAGGCCTATCTTCACCACTCGAGAACTGTAGACAAACACAATACAAGTTCAGGAAATGTATGACCATACTCCTAAAGACTATTTGCAAATACAGTCTCATAACTGTGAGCATTGTCACAGACCTAACACCGAGAAAACAACGTAGATCTACAGTGCCTTCAGAAAGTATTCATATCCCTTGACTTGTTCCACATTTTGGTGTGAATTCAAAATGGATACATTATTTTTTTCACACATCTACACAACGACTGATCACACGGCTACGGACCCAGGAATGGAAACGACTACGAGTAGGAACACAGCACATGAGACAACCATAACAGCAGCAGGACACACACTCCAGGTGTGCAGCTGTGGTTGGGAGAGAGTAACATCGGCAAGGGGGTTAAGGATCCATCAAGGGAGGAAAAGGTGCTTGGTAGAGCAGAGACAGGGACCTCGCATTGACCAGTACTTCTTACGAAGCAGCCAGTCAAATCAGTCGAATGAAGCACAGCGACGGGACGCAAACCAAAGTTCGCAGAGCATCAGCACCCCTGTAACGGAGGAGGATAACACAAGTACAGAAATGCCGGTGGATGAACTCACCCAACCACAGAGACCTCTAAAAGAGGAAAAGGTCAAAGGGCACAGACCGAGTGTGAAGTGACCCAAAGCTGTTGAAAAGAGAGAGTGGGAAACAATCAACAACGACCTGACAAAAATCTTGGAACAACAGGTAGGAACAGCAGAGAAAAAGCTTGAAAGGATGGGAGACATTATCTACCACTACGGAGAAGAGCGCTTTGGAGTAAACGAAAGGAAAAGTGGCAAGACACCACCCGCGCCAGCCAAATCTAGGAGGCAGCAAGAGATCGAGATACTTGTCAGAGAAAGAAGGCAGCTGAGAAAGCAGTGGAAGAAGGCCTCTGATGCAGAGAGAGAAGGTCTCATGCTACTTCAAGCAGACATCAAATGTCGGCTGGCAACCTTGCGAAGAGCGGAAAACTTAAGGAAACTTCGTAGGAAGAAGGAACACTCAAGAACACGGTTCTATAAAAAACCCTTTAAGTTTGTCAAAGACCTCTTCGCAAAGGAAAAGTGCAGAATCCTAAAAACTCCAAAGCCAGAACTGGAAGAACATCTGGAAAAGGTCCACCAGGACACGAAAAGGCATGAGCAGATAATCATCCCACATGACATCCCACCTATTCAACCACCAGAATTCAATCTGGACACTGACCCTCCAAAATGGAAGGAAGTAGAGAACGTTGTCCGACGAGCAAGAGCGGCCTCGGCTCCTGGGCCTAATGGAGTACCATATAAGCTCTACAAGAACGCCCCGGATGTTCTACGCTTTCTTTGGAGGCTCATGAGGATAGTGTGGCAGAAGGAAATAATGGCGAAGGGCTGGTGGTGTGCTAATCCCGAAAGAGAAGGATGCGACAGACATCAGTCAATTCCGAACAATCTCCCTTCTCAACGTCGAAGGGAAGATCTTTTTCAGTATAATAGCACAGAGGCTGTCCACTTACCTGGAAAGGAACAAGTACATTGATACATCTGTCCAGAAAGCAGGCATTCCTGGTTTCTCTGGTTGCCTGGAACATACTAGTATGATTTGGCACCAGAACCAAATAGCTAAGAAAGACAAGAGAGACCTCTATGTCATCTTCCTCGACCTGGCCAATGCCTTTGGCTCAGTTCCCCATAAACTCCTCTGGGAATCCTTCAACTTTTTCCACGTACCAGAACCCATCACTACACTGGTAAAGGCCTATTTCCAAGACCTGCAATTGTGTTTCACAACACCTGACTTCACAACAACATGGCAGCGCTTGGAAGTGGGAATAATGGCAGGCTGTACAATTTCACCTATGGCCTTCACTATGGCCATGGAAGTCATCATCAGGGCATCGAGATGGGTGGTCGGTGGTGAGAGAACTAAGGAAGGGCTCCGTCTCCCACCTCTCCGAGCATACATGGAAAACATGACTACACTGACCACCACTGCAGCATGCACCAGGCGGCTACTTGCAAAACTGCAGGATAACATCAAGTGGGCCCGGATTAAAATCAAGCCAAGCAAATCTCGAAGCATCTCCATAGTCAAGGGACAGCTTAAAGATGTGAGGTTCTGCATTGGAGATGACCCGATACCAACGGTGTCTGAGCAACCCGTCAAGAGCCTGGGTAGATGGTACAACGAAAGCCTCCGAGATAAAGATCAAGTGCAGCAAGTAAGACAGGACATCGCCGACGGTCTTGAGAACATCAACAAGACCCTACTGCCTGGGAAGCTCAAGCTTTGGTGCCTACAGTTTGGACTTCTCCCCCGGGTAATGTGGCCACTCACCGTCTATGAGGTCCCAATAACAACAGTGGAGAAGATGGAGCGAACCATTACCTCATACGTGAAGAAATGGCTGGGTGTCCCACGATGCCTGAGTAACATCGGCCTCTATGGCAAAGGGGTCCTTGAATTACCTCTTACAAGTCTAACGGAGGAGTACAAGTGCTCTAAAGTAAGACTTCAGATGACATTGAAGGACTCCAAAGACCAGACCATTAGCAAGGCTGCACCTCCCCTACAAACTGGACGGAAATGGACATCATCCAAGGCGGTGCAGCAAGCAACATCAGCCCTGAGACACCAAGACATTGTGGGGAATATCCAGCATGGAAGAGGAGGCTTTGGCCTGGCAGCAAGCAAACCAATGTTCCATAAGGCAACAACATCTGAACGCAGGAAGCTGGTGGTCGAGGAGGTGCACAGACAGGAGGAGACTGCAAGAAGTGTAAAGGCTGTCTCTCTTGCTAAACAAGGGCAATGGACTCGGTGGGAAGGCCTGGAGAGGAGAAAGATCAACTGGACTGAGCTTTGGCAAATGGAGGCAAGCAACATCAGCTTCATCATAAGAGCTGTTTATGATGTGCTTCCATCACCAAAAAACCTACATGAATGGTATGGCGAGGACCCGACCTGCCCCCTCTGCCCAGCTCCAGCGACTCTCAGGCATATAGTGACAGGTTGCAAGACCAGCCTCTCACAAGGCCGCTACACCTGGAGGCACAATCAGGTCCTCAAGAGCCTGGCTGCAGCACTTGAGACCAAGAGGAGTGCAACCAATTCATTACCTCCAAAAACAAGCAATCCCGTCAAAACAACAACATTCATCCGGGAGGGACAGAAAAGGCCCAAGCATCCTCCTACAAAGCCAGAAACTGGACACCTAGGCATGGCCCGGGACTGGAAGATGCTTGGCGATATTGGCCAGCAACTCATTATTCCACCTGAGATTGTGGAATCAACCTTAGGCCAGACATGGTACTCTGGTCCCCTTCACGAAAGGCTGTGTACATCATAGAGCTCACAGTCCCGTGGGAAAACTCTGTTGAAGAGGCCTACGAGCGTAAGAAACTGCGTTACACAGAGTTGGCAGCAGACGCAACTCAGCGTGGCTGGAATGCAAAAGTCTGGCCAGTTGAAGTGGGATGCAGAGGATTCGTGGCTTCTTCCACCATCAGGTTGCTGAAAGAACTTGGAATCCATGGACAGGCTCTGCGGCAGACCGTCAGAGCAGTTTCCCAAGCAGCTGAAAGAGGCAGCCAGTGGATCTGGATCAAACGGAAGGACCCTTGCTGGGCTATAACTTCATGACCCCCCCACCCCCACCTGAGAACCCAATTCAGATCCCTCCAACTTGAGGAGGGCATATGAGGTATGTGGTCAGCTGTAGGGCTGGCTCAGGGAAGAGGACGCCCCTGCCTTGCATAGTCCCGTGGGAAATCTTAATTGGGCATGGGACACAAGCTAAGGCTTGATCACCCTTTAGCTGGCCACCTTGGATGAGGGTGTTTAGTGATTAAAGGCCGAAACACCCACTGATTCGAAGGCACACTACTGAGGATGTGTCCCAAAATTGACATCTTAACCCAGTCTAAGAAATAAACCTCCCATGCCACTCTGTCAACATCACGGCAAATCTCATGTGAGTGCATACCATCTATTGGCAGTTTTAACATCTCGTCCCGTGTTTTATGATTCCACACAATACCCCATAATGAGACAGTGAAAACACATTTTTAGAACATTTTGCAAAAAGTATTGAAAATTTAAATACAGAAGTATCTCATTTACATGAGTTTTCACACCCCTGAGGTTATTGTAGAGGCACATTTCTGAGTAAGTCTCAAGAGCTTTGCACACCTAGATTGTACAACATTTGCCCATTATTATTTTCTAAATTCTTCAAGCTCTGTCAAATTGGTTGTTGGTCATTGCTAGACAACCATTTTCAGGTATTGCAATAGTTTTTCAAGAAGTGTTAAGTCAAAACTGTAACTTGACCACTCAGGAACATTCTTGGTAAGCAACTCCAGTTTAGATTTGGCCTTGTGATTTAGGTTATTGCCCTGCTAAAAGGTGAATTCATTTCCCAGTGTCTGGCGGAAAGCACACTGAACCCAGTTTTTCTCTAGGGTTTTGCCTGTGCTTACAGTAGCTCCGATCTGTTTCTTTTTTATACTGAAAAACTCCCCAGCCATTAATGATTACAAGCATACCATCATGCAACCACCACAATGCTTGAAACGTATGGAAAGTGCTACTCAATAATGTGTTTGTGTTGTATTGGATTTGCCACAAAACATAACACTTTGTAGTCAGGACAAAAGTGAATTGCTTTGCCACATTTTTTGTAATATTACTTTAGTGCAGGGGTGGGCAATTCCAGTCCTCGAGGACCTGATTGGTGACACAGTTTTCCCCAGCCCCAGGAACATTTCAGCTTTTCATTTTGAATTAATTTGTAAAAAATAAACATTCTACTTTGACATTATGTGGTATTGTGTGTAAGCAAATGACAAAAAAAATTGTGATTTAATCCCTTTAAAATTCAGGCTGTAACAACAAAATGTGGAAAAAGTCAAGGAATTTGAATACTTTCTGCGAGCACTGTATCAGTGGAGGCTGGTGGGAGGAGATATAGGAGAATGGTCTAATTGTAATGGCTGGAATGGAATCAATTCAACGGTATCAAACACATCAAACATATGGAAACCACATCTTTGACTGTTCCGTTAATCCATTCCAGCCACTACAATGAGCCCATCCTCCTATAGCTCCTCCCACCAGCCTCCACTGCAATCTATGTATCATCATACCTCATACCGACATTGCTTTGGAATTACCCCACAATACAGGAAGACCCATAGCATGACTGAGTGCCACCGCCTTGCTGTCATAAAGGTGTCCCACAGTGATGTCCTGAGGCAGATGACTCCTGTTAAACCTTATCAATTCATCGGACGGTGTGCAAAGCCTCCTCATATTAAGACAGCAGCGAGACTGATTGATTCGTGCCTGAGTGGATGAGGCTGGGCTGCTTCTCCATTCTCTGTGCAGCCCTCTGAAATGAATTATGGATTGTCTTTATCTCCTAGGTGCACCGGTGGAAAAGAGCTGTCAATATGTTTGTGTCTTAGCAACCTCAGGGTATGAGGGACATTCAGACATGATTTAACATGGTAAGAACATGAAGGTGAATTAAAACATTTGGAAGCTACAAATAGAGTAGAATTTACTGTATCTCGTAAAGTGGAAAACATTCCATGCTAATAACACGATACTCTATAGGACGGAGCAGTTTCACAGTCCCAGATTAACGGAACCAGATTAAGCCTATATTCCTGGACTAAAAAGTGCTCTCAATAAAGACTGAGTCCAGGGGTACTGCAGGGGTAAACTGGGTCGGAGAAACTAGGCCTATAATCTGTTTTGAATACGCCTATCACTCACCATCCAGTAGAGTTTGACCACGTACTTCCCATAGACGTTATAGAGAGGCATATGGCCCTTGACCACCTTACACAGGGAGTAGATGTGTTCCCAAGGCTTCCAGACGTCAGACCCCTGCTCTACTGACGTCCAATTGTAGATCTTCCACACTATGTAGATTTCACTCACTATCCACCTGAAGAGCTGGGAAGAGGGACATAATGGGAAAAAAAATAAATAATCAATTGATCAATGACTAAATGACTTTAAATTAACCAAATCAATCACATAATCTAGGGTCCCTTCATTACCGTCCATCAGAAATCACTGTTAGATGACAACAGTGTGATAAGCCTTTATGAAAAGGTAGGTAAAGTGGGTGGAGAGCGCTTACCTCACTACAGAGCAGATGTTCATTGGCTGCGGTCAGGTCAAATGATGATTCGTTCTCCACTATTACTGGAGGCTAGTATAAAATGCATGAGATGTTTTTAACATGGGACCAAACAATGGAAACAGTGCATTTCTATGATGCATCAAACATCCCCTTTTCCCACTTCTAAAGTGATGGACGTCTGGGCTCTGTGCAGTCAACAATGTTCTGAAAGTTACTGAACTGCAAAATTAAACATTACACAGACACATTTTGTAAAGCGGCGTTGGGAAGTTTACTAGATTACCCTCTGAAGAACAGGTTACCCAGGTAAAATTGAAATATTCATAAAACTCAAACCTTTTACTTTTCGAATATGCTTTGCAAAAAGAGTCCACCATAGTTTATCCAGGATTCCTCAAGAGGACATGTACGCAATGAATATTGGATTAGGGAGTTAAGAGACTCCAACAGACCACTAATCAAATACGAATTAAAAGACTCCACCGATCGTGAAGAGAGAGCCTTCAAGGGAGATTATATTTTTCTTCACTCTCACTCTCTCTCACTCCATGGAGAGCCCTTCCATTGTCATGGCAACCGCACATAACAACCCACACCTCAACTTATTCCGTCAATTAAGGGGTTCTAGAATAGGATGGCGGAGAGTGGAAGGACGAAACAGAACAGCTGTCACATCTGTGCTTAATTGGGTATTCCTGTGCGTTTAATTTTATACAGAATGAATGAAACGTTCTTCACATTGTTGAGCGGAAGACGGAGGAAGCGTAATTACTCAGTGTTGCACAGACAAACAGACAGACAGAGACAGAGATAGTTGCTTTTTGTTAACAGCCATACATTTCGGCACACTACCTGATAAGATGGCCCTGAGTGGTCTGGCTATATATGGCACTCGGCTGAACCTTGTGATGTACTGTACATGTAGCTTACTATAGTGGAACATTCTGTTCTTGTGCAGTCTCTTTGCAGTGTCGACTTTAAGGCGGTAGTCTGAATGATGAAAAGGATATACTGAAGGCCCTGAGCAGTGGTGGAAAAAGTACCCAACTGTTATACTTAAGTAAAAGTAAAGATACCTTAATAGAAAATGACTCAAGTAAAAGACACCCAATAAAATGCTACTTGAGTAAAAGTCTAAGTATTTGGTTTTAAATATACTTAAGGATCAATAGTAAAATCAGTCACCGTTACCAAGATGGCATAGCAGTCAGACGTCCTTTGTCCTCGTCTTGTCGTGTCCCGTATATATATATATATATATATATATATTTACACCTTTCTTCGCATATCTTTTATATATTTTATTTTCCAAAAACTCAACTTCAAAACACTTTCCTGCAACCCGCCTCACCAATTTAAAAAAAAAGAAAGTATTATTTACCTCAAATCTGAAAATCCACAATAGAAGCTAGCCAGAAGCTAACGTAAGTTTACTGGCTAACGTTAGTATTTCAGCTAACCAGGGTTTATGGTCTTCAGCTATTCCTTTAGCTCGAAAATCTATTGCCACTTTTTTACAACTCGACTCAGACCAGAACATACCGGACCTATTTTTTCTCTCCATATCCCCAGATTTCAACCGCAAGCTCTGGACATTTACACCTGGATTTCGCAGCAAGTTAGCTGGTACCCGTGTGACTATTGGCTTACGTCGATCCCGGAGCAAACATAAATTATTCCGGAGCTAGCCAGCTGAAGAGTTCCATCAGCCACTCCTGGGCTACAATCACCTATCCGGACCCGTTTTACTGCCAATGCGGAGCCCCACCAGGCCTACCGACGTTATCTGCCCGAGGGAGTTATCCAACTGGCACCTCCATCGCAACGTTACCTAAACGCCCATCTGCGGTCCGCTAATCGTTAGCTGTCTTATCGGCTATCTGAATAAGTCTATCGGACCATTTTTCTTGGGTCACTAGAACTATATCTGTTTTGCCATTAGGGTTGATCCCCTCTACCACACGGAACCCCACTAATCTACTGACGGAAACGCACGAGTTGGCTAAAAACAGACCTCCATCCTATGCTAGCTTGCTACCGATGACCCGGCTGGCTGTCTGAATCGCCGTGACCCCAACCAACCTCTACTCACTGGACCCTTATGATCACTCGGCTAAGCATGCCTCTCCTTAATGTCAATATGCCTTGTCCATTGCTGTTCTGGTTAGTGTTTATTGGCTTATTTCACTGTAGAGCCTCTAGCCCTACTCACTATACCTTATCCAACCTTTCAGTTCCACCACCCACATATGCGATGACATCACCTGGTTTCAATGATGTTTCTAGAGACAATATCTCTCTCATCATCACTCAATACCTAGGTTTACCTCCACTGTATTCACATCCTACCATACCTTTGTCTGTACATTATTCCTTGAAGCTATTTTATCGCCTCCAGAAACGTCCTTTTACTCTCTGTTCTAGACGACCAATTCTGATAGCCATTTCTCATTCTCTTTTAGCCGTACCCTTATCACACTCCTCCTCTGGTGAAGAGGTGAATTCAGGCCCTGCAGTGCCTAGCTCCACTCCTATTCCCCAGGCGCTCTCTTTTGATGACTTCTGTAACCGTAATAGCCTTGGTTTCATTCATGTTACCATTAAAAGCCTCCTCCCTAAGTTTGTTTTATTCACTGCTTTAGCACACTCTGCCAATCCGGATGTTCTAGCCGTGTCTGAATCCTGGCTTAGGAAGACCATCAAAAATTCTGACATTTTCATCCCTAACTACAACATTTTCAGACAAGATAGAACGGCCAAAGGGGGCGGTGTTGCAATCTACTGCAAAGATAGCCTGCAGAGTTCTGTCCTACTATCCAGGTCTGTACCTAAACAATTTGAACTTCTACTTTTAAAAAATCCACCTCTCTAAAAACAAGTCTCTCACCGTTGGCGCCTGCTATAGACCACCCTCTGCCCCCAGCTGTGCTCTGGACACCATATGTGAACTGATTGCCCCACATCTATCTTCAGAGCTCGTGCTGCTAGGCGACCTAAACTGGAACATGCTTAACACCCCAGCCATTCTACAATCTAAGCTTGATGCCCTCAATCTCACACAAATTATCAATGAACCTACCAGGTACCAACCAAAGCCGTAAACACGGGCGCCCTCATAGATATTATCCTAACCAACTTGCCCTCTAAATACACCTCTGCTGTTTTCAACCGCGATCACTGCCTCATTGCCTGCATCCGTAATGGGTCAGCGGTCAAACGACCTCCACTCATCACTGTCAAACTCTCCCTGAAACACTTCAGCCAGCAGGCCTTTCTAATCGACCTGGCCGGGGTATCCTGGAAGGATATTGATCTCATCCCGTCAGTAGAGGATGCCTGGTTATTTTTTTTAAATGCCTTCCTCACCATCTTAAATAAGCATGCCCAATTCAAGAAATTTAGAACCAGGAACAGATATAGCCCTTGGTTCTCTCCAGACCTGACTGCCCTTAACCGACACAAAAACATCCTATGGCGTTCTGCATTAGCATCGAACAGCCCCCGTGATATGCAACTTTTCAGGGAAGCTAGAAACCAATATACACAGGCAGTTAGAAAAGCCAAGGCTAGCTTTTTCAAGCAGAAATTTGCTTCCTGCAACACAAACTCAAAAAAGTTCTAGGACACTGTAAAGTCCATGGAGAATAAGAACATCTCCTCCCAGCTGCCCACTGCACTGAAGATAGGAAACACTGTCACCACCGATAAATCCACTATAATTGAGAATTTTAATAAGCATTTTTCTACGGCTGGCCATGCTTTCCACCTGGCTACCCCTACATCGGTCAACAGCACTGCACCCCCCACAGCTACTCGCCCAAGCCTTCCCCATTTCTCCTTCTCCCAAATCCAGTCAGCTGATGTTCTGAAAGAGCTGAAAAATCTGGACCCCTACAAATCAGCCGGGCTAGACAATCTGGACCCTTTCTTTCTAAAATTATCTGCTGGAATTGTTGCCACCCCTATTACTAGCCTGTTCAACCTCTCTTTCATGTCGTCTGAGATTCCCAAAGACTGGAAAGCAGCTGCGGTCATCCCCCTCTTCAAAGGGGGGGACACTCTTGACCCAAACTGCTACAGATCTATATCTATCCTACCCTGCCTATCTAAGGTCTTCGAAAGCCAAGTCAACAAACAGATTACCGACCATTTCGAATCCCACCATACCTTCTCCGCTATGCAATCTGGTTTCAGAGCTGGTCATGGGTGCACCTCAGCCACGCTCAAGGTCCTAAACGATTTCTTAACCGCCAACGATAAGAAACAATACTGTGCAGCCGTATTCATTGACCTGGCCAAGGCTTTCGACTCTGTCAATCACCACATCCTCATCGGCAGACTCGACAGCCTTGGTTTCTCAAATGATTGCCTCGCCTGGTTCACCAACTACTTCTCTGATAGAGTTCAGTGTGTCAAATCGGAGGGTCTGTTGTCCGGGCCTCTGGCAGTCTCTATGGGGGTGCCACAGGTTTCAATTCTTGGACCGACCCTCTTCTCTGTATACATCAATGATGTCGCTCTTGCTGCTGGTGAGTCTCTGATCCACCTCTACGCAGACGACACCATTCTGTATACTTCTGGCCCTTCTTTTGACACTGTGTTAACAACCCTCCAGGCGAGGTTCAATGCCATCCAACTCTCCTTCCGTGGCCTCCAATTGCTCTTAAATACAAGTAAAACTAAATGCATGCTCTTCAACCGATCGCTGCCTGCACTTGCCCGCCTGTCCAACATCACTACTCTGGACGTCTCTGACTTAGAATATGTGGACAACTACAAATACCTAGGTGTCTGGTTAGACTGTAAACTCTCCTTCCAGACTCACATCAAACATCTCCAATCCAAAGTTAAATCTAGAATTGGCTTCCTATTCCGCAACAAAGCATCCTTCACTCATGCTGCCAAACATACCCTTGTAAAACTGACCATCCTACCAATCCTCGACTTCGGTGATGTCATTTACAAAATAGCCTCCAATACCCTACTCAATAAATTGGATGCAGTCTATCACAGTGCCATCCGTTTTGTCACCAAAGCCCCATATACTACCCACCACTGCGACCTGTACGCTCTCGTTGGCTGGCCCTCGCTTCATACTCGTCGCCAAACCCACTGGCTCCAGGTCATCTACAAGACCCTGCTAGGTAAAGTCCCGCCTTATCTCAGCTCGCTGGTGACCATAGCCGCACCCACCTGTAGCACGCGCTTCAGCAGGTATATCTCTCTGGTCACCCCGAAAACCAATTCTTCCTTTGGCCGCCTCTCCTTCCAGATCTCTGCTGCCAATGACTGGAACGAACTACAAAAATCTCTGAAACTGGAAACACTTATCTCCCTCACTAGCTTTAAGCACCAGCTGTCAGAGCAGCTCACAGATTACTGCACCTGTACATAGCCCATCTATAATTTAGCCCAAAAAATTACCTCTTTCCCTACTGTATTTATTTATTTATTTATTTTGCTCCTTTGCACCCCATTATTTATATCTCTACTTTGCACATTCTTCCACTGCAAATCAACCATTCCAGTGTTTTACTTGCTATATTGTATTTACTTCGCCACCATGGCCTTTTTTTTTGCCTTCACCTCCCTTATCTCACCTCACTTGCTCACATTGTATATAGTCTTATTTTTCTACTGTATTATTGACTGTATGTTTGTTTTACTCCATGTGTAACTCTGTGTTGTTGTATGTGTCGAACTGCTTTGCTTTATCTTGGCCAGGTCGCAATTGTAAATGAGAACTTGTTCTCAACTTGCCTACCTGGTTAAATAAAGGTGAAATAAAAAAAAGTATTGCTAAAATATACTTAACTTCTTATTCCTTATATCAAGCCAACCAGACGGCACATTTTTTTTTTAAATGTATGTATAGCCAAGGGCACACTGCAACCCTTTGACAATCATTTACAAACAAAGAATGTGTTTAGTGAGTCGGCCAGATCAGAGGCAGTACGGATGACCAGGGATTTCTCTTGATAACTGTGTGAAGCATTCTAAATGTAACGAGTACTTTTGCGTGTCAGGGAAAATGTATGAAGTAAAAAGTACATTATTGCATTTAGGAATGTAGTGGAATAAATATAACAGTTGTCAAACATATAAATAGTAAAGTACACAAACCTCAAAAAAACTACTTAAGTGGTACTTTAAAGTATTTTTACTTCAGTACTTTACACCACTGGCCCTGAGTATATCTAGTACTGTGCATCCTCTGTGTCGGATGCAGACTGTGTGATGCACCATCCAAGACCATGTCCTGAAGAAGTACCCTTACCTTGGTGAGTATGTGCTCTGAAGGGCGCTTCCATGAGTGCACTTTCAGCAGCGGAGGCAGCTCGACCTTTCCCTCTGGATCCTCAAAGAATGGCTGTGGACAAAGAGCCAAAGAAACATGAAAGAAAATTGTGATAAATAAAAAAGTATACCAGTTTCATTGAAGGACCAAAAAATTGACAACTGTGCCTACAGACTGCAAAATAGTTCGGGAAGAGATATGCGATGTACCGATACCATGACACATTGTTTACTGACTGATACGCTAAACGCCAGAATCAAAACGTAGAATATTTCAAAATAAATAATTATACAAAATTCTTGCAACCAATAGAATGTTATGTAGAGTTGAAGTCGGAAATTTAAATACACCTTAGCCAAATACAACTAAACTCAGTTTTTCACAATTCCTGACATTTAATCCTCGTAAAAATTCCCTGTTTTAGGTTAGTTAGGATCACCACATTATTTTAAGAATGTGAAACATTAGAATAATAGTAGAGCGAATGATTTATTTCAGCTTTTATTTCTTTCATCACATTTCCAGTGGATCAGAAGTTTACATACACTCAATTAGTATTTGGTAGCATTGCCTTTAAATTGTTTAACTTCGGTCAACATTACTGTTAGCCTTCCAAAAGCTTCCCACAATAAGTTGAGTGAATTTTGGCCCATTCCTCCTGACAGAGCTGGTGTAACTGAGTCAGGTTTGTAGGCCTCCTTGCTCGCACACGCTTTTTCAGGTCTGCCCACAAATCTTCTATGGATTGAGGTCAGGGCTTTGTGATGGCCACTCAAATACCTTGACTTTGTTGTCCTTAAGCCATTTTGCCATAACTTTGGAAGTATGCTTGCGATCATTGTCCTTTTGGAAGATCGATTTGCGACTAAGCTTTAACTTCCTGACTGATGTCTTGATATGTTGCAACAATATCTCCACATAATTTTACTTCCTCATGATGCCATCTATTTTGTGATGTGCACCAGTCCCTCCTGCTTCAAAGCACCCCCACAACATGATGCTGCCACCCCTGTGCTTCACGGTTGGGATGGTGGTCATCGGCTTGCAAGCATCCCCCTTTTTCCTCCAAACATAACAATGGTCATTATGGCCAAACAGTTCTATTTTTGTTTCATAAGACCAGAGGACATTTCTCCAAAAAGTACGAACTTTGTCCCCATGTGCAGTTGCTAACCGTAGTCTGGCTTTTTTTATGGCGGTTATGGAGCAGTGGCTTCTTCCTTGCTGAGCGACCTTTCAGGTTATGTCGATATAGGACTAGAATTACTGTGGATATAGATACTTTGTACCTGTTTCCTCCAGCATCTTCACAAGGTACTTTGCTGTTGTTCTGGGGTTTAATTGCACTTTCGCAGCAATGTACATTCAACTCTAGGAGACAGAACGCGTCTCCTTCCTAAGCGGAATGACAGCTGAGTGGTCCCATGATGTTCATACTTGTGTACTATTGTTTGTACAGATGAACGTGGTACCTTCAGGCGTTTGGAAATTGCTCCCAAGGATGAACCAGACTTGTGGAGGTCTACAATTTTTTTCCTGAGGTCTTGGCTAATTTCTTTTGATTTTCCCATGATGTCAAGCGAAGAGGCACTGAATATGAAGGTAGGCCTTGAAATACATCCACAGGTACACCTCCAACTGACTCAAATTATGTAAATTAGCCTATCAGAAGCTTCTAAAGCCATGACATCATTTTCTGGAATTTTCCAAGCAGTGTAAAGGCACAGTCAACTTAGTGTATGTAAACTGGAATTGTGATACAGTAAATTATAAGTGAAAAAATCTGTCTGTAAACAATTGTTGGAAAAATTACTTGTGTCATACACAAAGTAGATGTACTAACCGACTTGCCAAAACTATAGTTTGTTAACAAGAAATTTGTGGATTGGTTGAAAAACTAGTTTTAATGACTCTAACCTAAGTGTATGTAAACTTCCAACTTCAACTGTACACTACCGGTCAAAGGTTTAAGAACACATACTCATTCAAGGGTTTTTCTTTATTTTTACTATTGTCTACAGTGTAGAATAGCAGTGAGGACATCAAAACTATGAAAAAACACATATGGAATAATGTAGTAACCAAAAAAGTGTTAAACAAATCAAAATGTATTTTGTATTTGAGATTCTTCAAATATCCACCCTTTGCCCTGATGATAGCTTTGCACAGCCTTTGATTCCATATGTGTTACTTCATAGTTTTAATGTCTTCAATATTATTCTACAATGTAGAAAATAGTAAAAATAAAGAAAAACCCTTGAATGGGTAGGTGTGTCTAAAATTGACTGGTACTCTATATACAGTGCCTTCGGAAAGTATTCAGACCCCTTGAATTTTTCCACATTTTGTTACGTTAACGCCTTATTCTAAAATTGAAGATAACTACAACTTGATTGGAGTCCACCTGTTTATATAGTGGTCCCGTGTGGCTCAGTTGGTAGAGCATGGCGCTTGCAACGCCAGGGTTGTGGGTTCAATTCCCACGGGGGGACCAGGGTTCAATTCCCACGGGGGGACCAGGATGAATATGTATGAACTTTCCAATTTGTAAGTCGCTCTGGATAAGCGCGTCTGCTAAATGACTTAAATGTAAATGTGGTCAATTCTATTGATTGGACATGACTTGGAAAGGCACATACCTGACTATATAAGGTCTCACAGTTAACAGTGCATGTCAGAGCAAAAACCAAGCCCTGAGGTCGAAGGAATTGCCCGTAGAGCGCCGAGACAGGATTGTGTCGAGGCACAGATCTGGAGAAAGATACCAAGAACACAGTTGCCTTCATCATTCTTAAATGGAAGAAGTTTCGAACCGCCAAGATTCTTCCTAGAGCTGGCTGCCAGGCCAAAATGAGCAATCAAGGGAGAAGGATCAGGGAGGTGACCCGAAGGTCATTCTGACAGAGCTCTAGAGTTCCTCTGTGGAGATGTGAGAACCTTCCTGAAGACAACCCTCTCTGTAGCACTCCACCAATCAGGCCTTTATGGTAGTGGCCAGACGGAAGCCACTCCTCAGTAAAAGGCACATGACAGCCCACTTGGAGTTTGGCAAAAAGTACCTAAAGAATATTAGACCATGAGAGACAATACTCTCTGGTCTGATGAAACCAAAATTGAACTATTTGGCCTCAATGTCAAATGTCACGTCTGGAGGAAACCTGCCAGCACCCCTACGGTGAAGCATGGTGGTGGCAGCATCATGCTGTGGGGATGTTTTTCAGCGGCAGGGACAGGGATACTAGTCATTATCGAGGCAATGATGAACGGAGCAAAGTACAGAGTTCCTTGATGAAAACCTTCTCCAGGGCATTCACTATCTCAGACTGGGGCGAAGGTTCACCTTCCAACAGGACAACGACCCTAAGCACACAGCCAAGACAACGCAAGAGTGGCTTCGGGACAAGTCTCTGAATTTCCTTGAATTGCACAGCCAAAGCCCAGACATGAACCCGATCGAATTTCTCTGAAGACCTAAAAACAGTTGTGCAGCAACGCTCCCCATTCAACCTGACAGACCTTGAGAGGATCTGCAGAGAGGAATGTGAGAAACTCCCCAAATACAGGTGTGCCAAGCTTGTAGCGTTATACCCAAGAAGACTCTTGGCTGCGATTACAGCCTAAGGTGCTTCAACAAAGTACTGATTAAAGGGTCTGAATACTTATGTAAATGTGATATTTCAGTTTATTTTTAAGATATTTGCAAACATTTCTAAAAACCTGTTTTTGCTATGTCATTATGGGGTATTGTATGTAGATTGATGACGGGAAAAAAACGATGTAATAAATGTTAGAATACGGCTGTAAGGTAACAACGTGGAAAAAGTCAAGGGGTCTGAAAACTTTCTGAATGTACTGTGTATGTGTATATATTTACAAAAAATATATGGGGGATTGGAAATGATGCAGAAGTGTACATTGATGAAAGCTACAATCTATCTGCAGTTACCCCCAAAAAGAAAAAGAGCCAAAGAAACTCAGGTTCAAATCAAATCAAATGTATTTATATAGCCCTTCTTACATCAGCTGATATTGCAAAGTGCTGTACAGAAACCCAGCCTAAAACCCCAAACAGCAAGCAATGCAGGTGTAGAAGCACGGTTGATGTTTATTATCATGAGTCTTGTCCTGGAGTGATTTTTGGCTATATTGTAAAAACTCAAACAAAAATGAGCTTGTTGGTCTTAATTTAAGGTTTGGGTTAGGCATTAGGGTTAGCAGCGTGGTTAACGTTAGGTTTTTAATCTGATTTTATGACTTTGAGGCTGTACCAGCTAGTACCCATTCTGCAGAGCTGCCTCCAGAACAAGATTCATGACAAAAAATGCTAACCTGCCAAAGAAACATGAGACACCGCAGGCTACAGTATCTATGAAGTCAATCCATAGATGGATAGCCTAGATCCTATAGGAATTTCACTAGGCCCAATCCATCAATACTCACCAAAAATGGACTCTTCCCCATCTTTCCATCCTTAGCGCCCTTGGCCGCATCCCATTTCTCTGTGTTGACCTCTGCCTCACTCCACTCCGGCCAGATGGGGTAGCGGCATCTCCTCAGCTCTCCTGGGCCCTCTGAGGCACTAGCCACCAGGGACGATGCTCTGGGGTGTAACCACAAACAAGCATGATTCAGGTTTGACACCAATAAACAGGTGTGTGTTGTAGTGCCACACCAGCCATGCTGTGGTATCCATAAACCCAAGATGATATAAAATTGATGTCCAAATGTATCAATCCTGTTCAAGTAATTCCTCTCATCGATAAAGTGGTTTGTAGCAGCAGAGCATAGACCTCTAGTCACAGCGCTGTTTAGGCTATACATTTTCGTTGGTGGTGCTATCGACACAATCATGTACTGACTCCCTTTCTCATACTGTCAGTAACATGGATTGAGAGAGCCGCGGGCCAAGGATTTCAAAGCAGAACCCTGGCAAGTTGCCCAGTGTACAGCTTGTTCGTGAAACTCAGTGGCTGTGCGCTTTTGTAAAGTGAGAGCAGAGCAAGAGCCCTGAAGCTATAGATAATTAATGCCAGCTTGCAAGGCTAGCTACATAAATGTCCACAATAACAAGAAGAAGGGCTTATAGAACTAGCTAGCGAGTAGGATGGTGAAAATGGGCGTTTAAATCCTAAAGTGTTTAAAATTAGGAGACCTTAGCTACTTTTTTCTGGCTGAGGTTCAAATTTCGTGGGCTCAAGCAAAGTAGACAGAAGTGACACATCACGTAACGCAGTAGGCTACCTAGCCCCTGTCAGACTACTCCCTGGCCACGCTACATAATACTGTGTTCAAAACCAAGTGGGAAGGTGGTAAATACCAGTTGATGAAATCATATGCTTTGACCTTGACTAAGGGCCAACGAGCGGCGTCAACCCTAAACTAAAGATAAAGCTATCAGGCTTGCAAATAAATGATAGTGTTCAATAAACATATTAATAGATTGCATTTTAATAAATACTGTTTTGAGGACAGCCTGCGACCCCATTTTGATATCAATTTCTTTGTGCGACCCCACCATTTTTTTTTAAAAATTGGGGCTATGACAGTCTATTACAAATCAGACTAACAGTATTTTTGACATTATTTTAATCTGAAGAAAATATGGTTTGAAGTAGCCCATTAAAAGACGTTATATAGCATAGTGCCTAAGAACTGCCCTTAGCCGTGGTATATTGGCCATATACCACACCTCCTGGGCCTTATTGCTAAATTATAAACTGGGTGGTCGAGTCCTGAATGCCGTTTGGCTGACAGCCGTGATATATCAGACCGTATATAACCAAGGTATGACAAATCAAGTATTTTTACTGCTCTAATTCCGTTGGTAACCAGTTTATAATAGCAACAAGGCATCTCGGGGGTTTGTGGTATATGGCCAATTTACCACGGCTAAGGGCTATTACCAGGCACTCCATGTTGCGTAGTGCGTAAGAACAGCCCTTAGCCGTGGTATATTGACCATATACCACACCCCTCAGGCCTTACTGCTTAGATATACTATAGAAAGCCCAGCAAAAATAATGGGGGGGGGGGGGGGTTATGATTGATTGACACCTGTCATTCCTTGCCAACAGGTTCACACATTAGCTAGCTAACGTTGCTGTGCACTTTGTAATTAGCTGAACAGCTACCTATGACAGTGATAACAACACATAACATGTAACACCATGGCAAATATAATTTGAAATCAGAGTATGTAAGTGTTGCTTGACATGATAAATAACGAACAGTAGGGCATAGATACTAGAGCAAGCTTGACCATCAAACCAATCTTACTCTTTATTTGGTGTCTGTCCTTGTGATGAAGTGACTCGGCTGGAGGACAACTCCTTTTTCTTTGGTGGAGCTTTTGACATTCCGCCTGTGTCGTAGACGTTGACTCACCTTAACTATTAGCTGAAATAAGTGGCAGTGTTAGCTAGCTACATGACTTGGGAGAGCACGTTTGTTTTTGCTGGAAGCTCAGCTGGAGAAAGTTTGCTTTGTTGCTAAGCGACAAAACCCCAGCCGCAGGATATCATGGGAGACCTCCGGCTCGAGCCTCCCAGGCCCCTAAGCCAGTCGGGTTATCAAAGATACAACGTACTGCTCTCACTGCACCAAGGATGTATATAGACCACTGTATATTTAAATCATTGAACTGCACCCGTCAAATGAACTGCATCTGCCCTCATTCACATCTTCATTATTATACCATTTTAAAAAATGTCTTTCTTCTCTTCTCTTTACCATGGAACTTTACTTGTTCCGGCAGGCAGGTAGCCGAGTGGTTAGAGCGTTGGGCCAGTTGCCGAAAAGTTGCTAGTTTAAATCCACGAGCTGACAAGGTAAAAATCTGTCGTTCTGCCCCTGAATAAGGCAGTCAACCCACTGTTCCTAGGCCGTCATTATAAATACGATTTTGTTCTTAACTGACTTGCCCTAGTTAAATAAAAATAAAAATTCAAACACCGAGGAGAAAACCACAATAAACAAGGTTCAGGCTACATTGGAATGATCATATTAATTTGTTTTTCCTTCAATTCTGGATTTGGATCAGTTTTATGTATTCCACTTGTGTGTATGCCTCATCTTATTCTCCATTTACGTTTGGCTTATGCTGACTAAAATAATTGCACTGTTCAAACGAGAAGGACTGTTTCCTAGCTAGGTCTATATCTGGGTATTGTGATTAATGAGAGTTAATTTGACTGTTGCTATTTCATAAATAAAACGTTAATTTGCTACTCAAATATATCCTACAACATCTATGCATTCAAAATATCCCAACAGCAGGGAATGTAGCCAAATGGACTTTTCATTAAGTGAATAACAAGTCAATTTGTATACATTAGGCTGGGTAGTATGTCCCAGGAAATACCACAGTGAAAAAGCTTGAATGCACTACTTTCATTCATCTGCTTACTCTGTCCTCATACAGTGCATTCTGAAAGTATTCAGTATTCCTTGACTTTTTCCACATTTTGTTAGGTTACAGCCTTATTCTAAAATGTATTAAATTGTTTTTCCCCCTCATCAATCTACACACAATACCCCATAATGACAAAGCAAATACAGGTTTTTAGACATTTTTGCAAGTGTATTAAAAAGAAAAAAGATCACATTTACATAAGTATTCAGACCCTTTACTCAGTACTTTGTTGACGCACCTTTAGCAGCGATTACAGCCTCAAGTCTTCTTGGGTATGACGCTACACGCTTGGGACTTCTGTATTTGGGGAGTTTCTCACATTCTTCTCGGCAGATCCTCTCAAGCTCTGTCCGGTTGAATGGGGAGCGTTGCTGCACAGCTATTTTCAGGTCACTCCAGAGATGTATGAACGGGTTCATGTCTGGGCTTTGGCTGGGCCACTCAAGGACATGTAACCCCCCTCAAGGACATGTATCTATATCCACAGTAAAACAAGTCCTATATCGACATAACCTGAAAGGCAGCTCAGCAAGGAAGAAGCCACTGCTCCAAAACCACCATAAAAAAGCCAGACTGCGGTTTGCAGCTGCACATGGGGACAAAGATCGTACTTTTTGGAGAAATGTACTCTGGTCTGATGAAACAAAAATAGAACTGTTTGGCCATAATGACCATTGTTATGTTTGGAGGAAAAAGGGGGAGGCTTGCCAGCCGAAGAACACCATCCCAACCGTGAAGCACGGGGGTGGCAGCATCATGTTGTGGGGGTGCTTTGCTGCAGGAGGGACTGGTGCACATCACAAAATAGATGGCATCATGAGGAAGTAAAATTATATGGATATATTGAAGCAACATCTCATGATATCAGTCAGGAAGTGAAAGCTTGGTCGCAAATGGATCTTCCAAATGGACAATGACCCCAAGCATACTTCCAAAGTTGAGGCAAAATGGCTTAAGGACAACAAAGTCAAGGTATTGGAATGGCCATCACAAAGCCCTGACCTCAATCCTATAGAAAATGTGTGGACAGAACTGAAAAAGCGTGTGCGAGCAAGGAGGCCTACAAACCTGACTCAGTTACACCAGCTCTGTCAGGAGGAATGGGCCAAAATTCACCCAACTTATTGTGGGAAGCTTGTGGAAGGCTACCCAAAACGTTTGACCCAAGTTAAACAATTTAAAGGCAATGCTACCAAATACTAATTGAGTGTATGTAAACTTTTGACCCACTGGGAATGTGATGAAAGAAATAAAAGCTGAAATAAATAATTCTCTCTACTATTATTCTGACATTTCACATTCTTAAAATAAAGTGGTGATCCTAACTGACCTAAAACAGGGATTTTTTTTACTCTGATTAAATGTCAGGAATTGTGAAAAACTGAGTTTAAATGTATTTGCCTAAGGTGTATGTAAACTTCCGACTTCAATTGTATGTGCCTTTCCAAATCATGCCCAATCAATTGAATTTACCACAGGTGGACTCCAGTCAAGTTGTAGAAACATCTCAAGGATGATCAATGGAAACAGGATGTACCTGAGCTCACTTTTTTAAAGTACATTTGTAATCTTTTCTAAAAACATGTTTTTACTATGTCATTATGGGATATTGTGTGTAGATTTCTGAGGAAATGTTTTTCTTTAATCCATTTTAGAATAAGGCTGTAACGTAACAAAATGTGGAAAAGGTCAACGGGTCTGAATTCTTTCC
This sequence comes from Salvelinus fontinalis, assembly GCF_029448725.1. Taxonomy (NCBI): domain Eukaryota; kingdom Metazoa; phylum Chordata; class Actinopteri; order Salmoniformes; family Salmonidae; genus Salvelinus; species Salvelinus fontinalis. Next base: position 3,570,467 of record NC_074684.1, read on the forward strand.
GAAGGCACTGCCCAAGGACACTGTACTAAGCCTACTAATGATAAAGACAATACTTATTATTATAATGATGATCATAATTACAATTGTAATAATAACAATAAGAAGGAGATCACGAATAAGGAGGGTATAAGAGAGAGATCTGTGTGCATGTTATGTGTGACAAACAGTTGCTTTTACATTACAATATTATTTTGCTGCCTGTTTGGAAAAAAAACTATTGTGTGTAGATTGATGAGGAAACATTTTTATTTAATCCATTTTAGAATAAGGTTGTAGCGTAATAAAATGTTGAAAAAGTCAAAGGGTCTGAATACTTTTCGAATGAACTGTATTTAGCCAGGGCGACAAGTAGAGCACAAAACAATTTGACATAAACATTTTCGTTGATGAGTTTTATTGACAAGTCACAAAAAAATATATATATTATAATAATAATATTTATGCATTGATGAGAATGCTGTAAAAACAGGAATTGTTTGCTCAGTGGGAAATGAATATCAACTGTTGGAGTTTGTGACAGCAAATATGTGAGCTACAGTATCATGCAATATGTCCTGGGATATCCTATGATCTTCTATGTAGAAGAAACCCTTAATATCTAATGACTCTTGCGTAGCTTGTGCGTGTCATAGAGTAAAACATGTGAGTGTTTGTGAGTCTTAGCTTTTCATAGAGAGGTCATAATAGTTTGTGGACTTCACAGACGTTTTTGTGAGAAGAAAGGTTTTCGGGACACGCCCTTGTCTCACCAACACTGCTCTACCTCAGTCCCTTTAAGCACACATACTAATGTTTGGTATCAGCGGATGCAGAGGAAATGGACAAATCCAATGCAACAGACCAGCACGAGGTTTTAAAGGGGTTAGAAGTTCAAAACGTGTCACGGTGGGACTGTAAGAGTTTAAGATTTACTGTTATTACACGAAATCAAGAGACACGGGAGTGTGTTTATTAGTATCAGACTGCTTGGCCTAATGTGGGGGTAGATCAGATGTAATATTGCAGATGGATTGTAGGTTCTATAAATCTCATTGTTTGCATAATTTTTAATCCCCTTTATTTCTTTTTTCTCTATACCTTTTCCCCCCTGCCATCCCTACCCTAATTGGAGTAAACTAATGGACAACAATACTTCTACTGCTACTTCCAGCTATTTCACTCACATCTACATTAACTGTAGTTAAATAATATATTCCCAATTTCTTCTTTCTTTAAGTACTGTACTGGATTTTCACCCAAGGAGACCAATCCACCATTCATTCTGACTTTAACTCCTACCCTACGAGGACCACACATTAACCCAACTTTCCCAGTATAATGCCATTTTGCTATTTTATCTTGCAATACATCCCTGAATTTTACTATGATGTCTTACAATGGTCCCGAACCTCCCTATTTGTAACATTCCTACCAATATTGCCCTAAAAATAAATACTTTATCCAAGAGTATAATGATATTTTCCCATTCATTTATCATGTTTTTTCAGATCCAGTGCTCAGATTTTCAGTGTTTTTGCAGGTCCATCTGAACCCTGGCATTATGACGTAACAACCATTTCTGGACCTGACTCCAAAAGTGAGCCACCGATGGACAATACCATAAAACATATTCTATTCATTCTGTTCCTTGTGGCAGTCTGCCCAAGGCTGACTGTTCTATTGATTATGTTTCCTCGTGGCAGTCTGCACAAGGCTGACTGTTCTATTGATTATGTTTCCTCGTGGCAGAGTCTGCACAAGGCTGACTGTTCTATTGATTATGTTTCCTCGTGGCAGAGTCTGCACAAGGCTGACTGTTCTATTGATTATGTTTCCTCGTGGCAGAGTCTGCACAAGGCTGACTGATCTATTGATTCTGTTTCCTCGTGGCAGAGTCTGCACAGGGCTGACTGTTCTATTGATTCTGTTTCCTCGTGGCAGAGTCTGCACAAGGCTGACTGATCTATTGATTCTGTTTCCTCGTGGCAGAGTCTGCACAAGGCTGACTGTTCTATTGATTCTGTTTCCTCGTCGCAGAGTCTGCACAGGGCTGACTGTTCTATTGATTCTGTTTCCTCGTGGCAGAGTCTGCACAAGGCTGACTGTTCTATTGATTCTGTTTCCTCGTGGCAGAGTCTGCACAGGGCTGACTGTTCTATTGATTCTGTTTCCTCGTGGCAGAGTCTGCACAAGGCTGACTGTTCTATTGATTATGTTTCCTCGTGGCAGTCTGCACAAGGCTGACTGTTCTATTGATTCTGTTTCCTCGTGGCAGAGTCTGCACAAGGCTGACTGTTCTATTGATTCTGTTTCCTCGTGGCAGAGTCTGCACAAGGCTGACTGTTCTATTGATTCTGTTTCCTCGTGGCAGAGTCTGCACAGGGCTGACTGTTCTATTGATTCTGTTTCCTCGTGGCAGAGTCTGCACAGGGCTGACTGTTCTATTGATTCTGTTTCCTCGTGGCAGAGTCTGCACAAGGCTGACTGTTCTATTGATTCTGTTTCCTCGTGGCAGAGTCTGCACAGGGCTGACTGTTCTATTGATTCTGTTTCCTCGTGGCAGTCTGCACAAGGCTGACTGTTCAAGGCCCCATATATTGAGAATTATTTTTATATCAAATATCTTTCATAATGTAATAGCTTAATTTGAAAAGAACAGATTGACGTGTCTGTTCCACTGGATGTCATTAGGTGAATGCACCAATTTGTAAGTCGCTCTGGATAAGAGCGTCTGCTAAATGACTTAAATGTAAATGTGAATTGTTGTTTTATGTCAGTTTATAGACCTGATGCCAAGATATTGGGCCATCAAAAACCTGTTCCCAACTGACTTGAATTTGATATGGTGTTGCCATCAAACCTTCTGACTTTAAAGTGAAACTGATACATTTTTTTCGATTCACACTAATCACACTAATCAAATTATTTAATCACATTCAGCCTTCTTTATGAAAGTCCACTTTATTTCAGCGGCTTTGTTCTGTTAAACTGGCACTAATGGCTCAAATTGCATAGGCATAACTTCCTTTTTCTTCAGTCAAAATGAAGTCAGTAGAGACAAAGTGAATAGGCAGTAGTAGACATTGCTGCAATAGTCGACATGAGTGTGTGTCCTGGAGACTAGTGTGACGTTGGCTTCTTCTCTGGTAATAATGGGGGCATGGGAGAGCATGAGCTGCAGCAGCGTGCAGAATAGTCGGATGACTATCACACACACGGCCTCCCCTAAGTGGTACAGCATGGTCATGCCTGATACACATCAATAGCCCAAGGAATTATGTTGGGAAGCATTCCATAATGTGAATTCCCATTTCTCTGATCGCATTTTCAGTTTCTCCTCACATGTTCAGCCTCAGGGATCAGCTCCAAGGCACTTAACCCTAATTGCTCCTGTAAATTGCTCTGGATAAGTGCGTCTGCTAAAGGACTCAAATCTAAATGTGACACAATCACACACACACACATTCTTTCAATTCCACTCACAGACAATTCAATTGTGTCACTAATGAAGAAGCCAAGACAACACAAAGTATTATCAATGAAAATGTTTATTCTTTTGGGGGTTTGTAGTAGATTCAAAGTATATTTTCACATGGAAACTTAATAGACTCCGCACTGTGTTTAAAAAAATTATTTACACTTGCCTAGGATTCTCAACTGCTTGGGTAGAGGGAGGGTTCACTCCCCCGCCTAATGTACCTCACCAGGAATTGTACAGTACATGATCAAACACAAATGTTTAAAAAAAATGATACGCATCTTAGGATGTACTCTTTCGTACTATTACTACGACATCAAGTCTCTCAGGGATTTCTCTCCGAGTTCCTATGGCACCTTCCTTCTATTTGTTCTTTCTTTCAAGATATTTAATATTTTTTTTTGTCCGTGTGTGACTAGCATTGCCTAGAAGAACACTGGAAGATATTCCACAGATCATGATAAAAAACACATTATTTATGGCGCATCCTTAGTCCCACCTTTGTTCAGGCCTTCAGCAAAAACGATGGGAAAAAAGAACTCATGGCACCATTATGAAACAAGACGGTTACATGCGTAATTGTCAGTGGGCTGGGGTGTGCCGAGACATACTCCCTGGACAGGGGGCATGGGTCCAGTGTAAGGACAACTTGGGGTGGGATATGAGGTTCAGGGTCACACCCTTCCTGAACAGCAGCCCGTTGTGATAGGAGATACAGAAGACGGCGGCTAAGGTTTGGAAGGGTGTTGAGGCGGTCGAGGGTTTATGGACATAGGGGAGGGGTGGGGCTAGGAGACCCAGTCCTTGACCTCTAGGCCCTTTGTGTGAGCTGGCCTGAGGTGCTATCCTGTTATAGTCTCGACCCGGCACAGCCAGAAGAGGACTGGAACCAGAGCCTGGTTCCTCGCTAGGTTTCTTTCTAGGTTCATTCCATTCTAGGGCGGGTTTTTTTCTAGCCACCGTGCTTCTACATTGCTTGCTGTTTGGGGTTTGAGGCTGGGTTTCTGTATAGCACTTTGTGACATCGGCAGATGTAAAAAGGGCTTTATAAATACATTTGATTGATTGATTGATCCAGTGGGAGGAGGGGGGGAAGGTGGATGCAGAGCTAGCAGCAGCCTGGCTTGATCTCAGCAGCCACTGTCTCCTGGTCGAGCTTGATGGGGTCTCCGTTGCTCTCCTCGTATGGCAGGCCCTTGTCGTTCAGCAGGATGTTCTCCACCAGGAACCGAGCTGCCTCGTCCACGTTGATGTTGTCCTGGGAAAAGGTTACAACAACAACAGGCTTAAGGTTAAAGGTCACATCAATTCAATATGAATACAGTTGCTGGGGATATTGGTTTAGGCAGTTACCTAATGAGGAGAAACATTGGTGAAACAGGTTTGGGCACATTCCATTTGTCACACAGAACAATAGTCTATAAAAAAAAAAAAGATAAACCACTGGTATTTCATCCCCCTCTCTCTTCTATGCAAGCACCAGAGGTTGCTTTATCCTCAGTTGTCAACTCAAGAGGACCCTTTCCTATAGCCATGGCCCGTGACTAGGCTTCCAACATTTGCAGTCTGGCTAATATTCTTTCATGACTCCGCTAAAGCTCTTCAGACTACTTCAGACTACTTCATACAGCTGAGTGGCATCAGAGAGCGGACCTTGAAAACAGCAGCCATCCCTCGTTTTGTCATTTCGCACCTCGGCAGCACAGCACAAAGCTGTCGTCCCTCGTTTTGGAGAGGTTATGAATATTAATGTGTCTTCTCCAGGCCTCAACTGCTGCTATAAGACATTCACAAAGTGACACTTCAGAGAAACAGCCAGGGCACCTTGGGAGCAGTGAAACTCAGGGTGAGTGTATGACTGGACGACACAAGTGTCTCAAAGCTGCATCAAACAGAAACGAGGGGTCAAATATGATGGCGCATGGCATCAAACACAAAGTCCAATTGTGAATGCAGATGAGATTTGAACTAAATGACTATTTGATAATAAACTGCTCTTCGTGTTGTGCTGTGAGGTCATTACTTCCACAGCACACAGCTATAGGCTACATCCTCATCAGATTTCTGGCATAAGAGGAATCTGGTGTGTGATCAAACAAGGAACTCTAAATCCAATTGAAGTCCAATCCAAATCAGCAGACACAGTGGATCTCTCAAGGAATGGATAAGGCCACATACACAGTGTACAAAAACATTATGAACGCCTGCTCTCACCATGAGACTGACCAGGTGAATCCAGGTGAAAGCCATCATCCCTTAAATGATGTCACTTGTTAAATCAACTTCAAAAATCAGTGTTGATGAATGGAAGGAGACAGGTTAAGGAGTTTTAAGTCTTGATACAATTGACACATGGATTGCGCACGTGTGCCATTCAGAGTGTGAACGGGCAAGACAAAAGATTGAAGTGCCTTTGAATGGGGTGTGGTAGTAGGTGCCAGGCGCACCGGTTTGTGTTAAGAACTGCAACGCTGCTGTTTTTTTTTTTTACACAACAGTTTCCCCGTGTCTATCAAGAATGGTCCACCACCCATAGGACATCCAACTACACACAACTGTGGGAAACATTGGAGTCGACATGGCCCAGCGTCCATGTGGTACGCTTTCGATACCTTGTAGAGTCCATGCCCTGATGAAATGAGCCTGTTCTGAGGGCAAAAGGGGGGTTACAACTCAATATTAGGAAGGTGTTGTTAATGTGTTGTGCACTCAGCGTATAATACACCCTTAACATGTGGATTCCCATTCCACCCAGCGGAATGATGCAGGATTTCTATTACGCTCGCAGAGCTGTCCAACGGTCGATATTGAAAGTGACCTGTGACCTCTAGGGACTGTAGCCTGAGGTGTGCTTCTGAATGCTTGGCCACCCTTCACATTGTGATGCCCCCTAACCACACACACACACACACCTCACGTGAAATGACATTTAGCATGGGTGTTTAGCTGTGCAGTACTATGTCAATGAGTCAACTACATTAAACCTGGATGGCTAATGTAGCCAATGCATTACTGGGCATCAAGTGAAGGGTGAGTATCTTGGGAAAAATGTAAAATGATATTGATTATGAGACTCAAATTTGTCTGGCTCGCTCACTTTGAATGTGCAAACTGGGTGTGTCTATGAATGTGGGGTGGTATATTTTGTCTTGGGTCTATTTTTCCTGGTTGCTACATCTGCTGTGTAGCTGGTCGGTTCCCGAGAGCCAAGCTGTTTTTTCATTATTCCTCGGTATATCAGAAAAATTAGGCCGGGTGAGAAAAACAGTCCCAGTTGAGCTCCTCGGAGAGATTTTCATGTGTGTGAGAGAGAGAGAGAGAGAGAGATTTTCATGTGTGTGAGAGAGAGAGAGAGAGAGAGAGATTTTCATGTGTGTGAGAGAGAGAGAGAGAAAGATTTTCATGTGTGTGAGAGAGAGAGAGAAAGATTTTCATGTGTGTGAGAGAGAGAGAGAAAGATTTTCATGTGTGTGAGAGAGAGAGAGAGAGAGATTTTCATGTGTGTGAGAGAGAGAGAGAGAGAGATTTTCATGTGTGTGAGAGAGAGAGAGAGAGAGATTTTCATGTGTGTGAGAGAGAGAGAGAGAGAGATTTTCATGTGTGTGAGAGAGAGAGAGAGAGATTTTCATGTGTGTGAGAGAGAGAGAGAGAGAGATTTTCATGTGTGTGAGAGAGAGAGAGAGAGAGAGAGAGATTTTCATGTGTGTGAGAGAGAGAGAGAGATTTTCATGTGTGAGAGAGAGAGAGAGATTTTCATGTGTGAGAGAGAGAGAGAGATTTTCATGTGTGAGAGAGAGAGAGAGATTTTCATGTGTGAGAGAGAGAGAGAGATTTTCATGTGTGAGAGAGAGAGAGAGATTTTCATGTGTGAGAGAGAGAGAGAGATTTTCATGTGT